>NC_143486.1:53896043-54067867 GCF_027475165.1 Benincasa hispida
GTTTTGCTTTCTTTCCGCTTCTGCCTATGTTGATGGTCTCAGCCATGCTTTGATTGAATCTCCTTTCAAATGAATCCAAAGATATTGATGCTCAGATTCAGAGGCTTGAGGAACAAAAAACGACTGTAGAAGGGATGTTACAAACAATGTGCGTAACTTTGGCCAGATCTACTAAGACGACTACCTCTCAATCATAGGACTAATTTTTTTTAAGACGAAAAGAGGGAGACTTTGTGGTGATGGTGTTGTGTTGGAGATCTAGAGGAAAGCTCTCCTTGTTTGAGCTTTTTCTATTTTGGTTCTTGGTTTTAAATGAATCTGATGTTGGTCATTTTGTGATTTTTGTTTCTGTATTTGGCCCTAAATTACTTTGTTTTCTTTTGCTTCTGTTGTAAAGACTTTTTCATCTTCAGTTGTTACTAATATTGTCTTGACTTTATTTCTAACACTCATTATTTCGATGGTTGATTGTTTCATACTTTGCCTTAAAAAATATTAGCCAAAGAGGGAGTTCGTTGGAGAATTAAACTTTATATTTTTCTAAGGCAACTTTTGGATATTTTTTCAACTGTCACAAATGATGTCTTAAACATCTACCTCAGACATGTCTAGTTACTACAGAATTTTTATTTTCCTAATTTGAAAATAATATGCAGAATATTTTTATTTCCTAATTTTGAAAATTTCTGCATAAATATATTGGCCGGTATTTTCCTTTATATGGTACATCTTTTTTTAAAAAAAAAAAAGGAAATATTTTGTGGATGTTTTTATCTTAATGGTCACAGTTTTTTAAGGCGAATTTTGATCTTCTTCAAGGGTTGTCGCATTTGTTAATTATTAGAAGATTGTAATTCTTTGTGATCAAATAGTGCATCATTGTGATTTATCCTAGCAATCGATTTGTTCTTCACGGTCGTTTTATGCATAGTGGATTTTTTCAATCTTTAACCACTTTATTCCGCTTTGCGTATCCTTGGGATAAATCATTCAAAGAACTTGAAGATACTATTTGTTTTATGGGGAATCTAAAGCATCGTCGGAGAGAAGGGATTCTTTATTTTAGAGAGAGCCTAACTCGAGAAGGATTTCTCCACTTAGGGAGGACCTAAGATTCATCCGTGAAAAAAGTTCACTGATCTGTAAGGAAGATAATCAAATGGAGAGGGCTCTCACATATTGTCGAAAGTTGAAGTGTTCAACACTAATATTATCATATTTAGGAGGAGCATAAGTTATTATGAGAAAGAGTCTCACATGTAAAGAGAGCCTATGTGACCTGTGAGTTAGGCTTTACGTGAATCATTATAGTAGTCGGAGTATTACAAATAAGTACTACATTGTAATTGCTTAACTCTTTAAGATTAGTGGATTATTTTTCTTAGACACACTGCCCTCCAAACATAGGTGGTTAATTGTCGAACTTGATTACCAATTCCTATGTGCTTTTACTTGTTTTCTTATTGTTGGTATTTTGTTGTTACAATGTTTATTGGTGCTTTCCGTTTAATATTCATATTTCGAGTGATGAGTCATCCTATCATGTTTTTTAAACACTATAAGAAAAAATTAGGGATCTTCGATGACCATATCGAGTCACAAAAATAGCCTTCAAAAGAAAACATATCTCCCGATGGCATAAACACCTGTCAAAAGAGAACATATCTCTCCAAAAAGACATCAACAATAGTAGTCATTCCCAATGCCAAGAATGTAATTTTCGCAAGTTTTATTGAAGAAAACAAATGTTCTAATGTCTTTCTCGTCAGTAGAAAAGAATCTCTTTGTTGCTGTTGTGTGGGACATTATAGAGGAGAATTGCACAGTCGTTACAAAAAATACGGGGATTCTATTTGACCACGTACAAACCCAAGTAGTTGGCTTAAGAATGCAATTGAAGACCAATTCTTTTTTTTAATGTGATCAATTTGAAAGACTTGAATTCTCGATTTGTTGAGGGCGTTGAGGGCGTGTTGACCTATTTGAGAAAACACACTCGAAAGATGGGAAGTGGGGCAATCAGATTGCCGAGGATGAACATGTAATCTTCTTTTTATATATGCAAGTAATTCATTCATTTTTATTTATACAATGACTTATATCTTAATTGTACGTGTGGTGCCTAGTTAATTTCTTGCTAAAGAGGCAATACCTATATGTGGCATGCAAGTATATACAGTCAAAAGAAGTAGGTAGTGAGTAAATTATTGTTTTTATGGGGAATAGAAACATAAATTCTTCATTAACGCACCTAAATCAAGCAAACTCAATTGCGATAAAAACAAAGATAGTTTCATCACTCAAATGCTAGTTATGTCTTATTACTAGTTGTAAGTGAATGAAAAATGGTTATATCTTGCAGCTATAGCCTTGTTTATGTTGTTTTATGAAATATATAATCACTCTCTTGTGTAGGGGGAAGGGTGTGGGATGATTGTTTTATTCAAGTTGTGTTTCAAATTAGGTTGTGTTTCGCTTTTAGGAGCACATTCAAGATAAGAAAGAATGACATAGCCAGGTCGAGGGGACGTATGAGAATATTAGAACCATCAAGTGTCGAATCCGAATTCTGAATCCTGGTACGAATATAGGATTGGGGCATTACAGATGGTATTAGAGTGGAACTTCTCCCAGTAGGATGTGGTTTGGGGGCAAACCAAACAGAAGCTGGTGCTTCGAAGTAATTCTATGTTGGGTGACCTATTGGAAATTTTCTTAGGATGCATTTGAGTGAAAACAAAGCATGATGAAAGGACCTGTGTTGATTTATGGTGACAACTTTCACTCTTAGAAGCACATTCAAGATAACTAAGGATGACGTAGCTAAGTCACAGGGGACATAGGGGAATGTCGGGGCCATCAGGTGTTGAATCTAGATTCCGAATCCTAGTCAGAATCCTAGGCCTGAGGCATTACAAGGCGTGTGTGGAATGATTGTTTATTCAAGTTTTGTTACAGTAGTGTTTCTAAGATTGATTTAAATTTTAAGAAATTGCTATATATTTATTAGTGTTAATTAAATTTGAATAAGTTGAATGTTTCGTTTGAGATTAGTTTATGACAGGGGTGGATGTGGGATGAGTGTAATAGCAACTGACAATAGTTACCATCGACAAATACCTCTTATCCCGACATCGTTGTCTTGGCATCAGGAATTTTATAGTTTTTGGAATCGTGAAAATTCTTCTCAACTGTGTGTTAGGGGTCGGATAACCTATTACTGTTGCGTCGGGAGAATATTTATCTACCGACACTAGGCCATGGACGTCAACAGATGGTCTCCCAAAGGGTTTCTCCTGATGAACTTGCCAACGCATTGAACTTCGTCAACAGATGGTCTCCCAAAGGGTTTTGGCCGATAATTTGTGGGGTTGAAAAAGTAAATTTTTTTCTAGTGAAAGCCTTTCATTAATTGAGTTGAACATGCTATGTCTTGCATTGATGAAACCGAGACATGTTCATTCATGAAATTTAAAATACATACCCATTTCATCTGATTTGATGCCATAGTAATTAACATAATCTAAAGTGATTTTCTTCTTTTATAATAAGCGGAGGTATGAGGATTTGAACCTCCGATCTTAAAGAGAGAAATACATGTCAATTATGAGTAGAGATGTCCACGAGGCGGGGCGGGGTCGGGGATGTCATTCCTCATGTCCATCCCCATTCCCCATTTCATTTTCCATCCTTGTGAAAATTTCTCAGGGATCGGGGCAGGGATATCCCACGGGATTAGGTTCTCCACGGGGAATTTTTTTCCGTTAGTGTTTTTTTTTTTTTGGAAAAAACCAATTAATTTAAATCATTAATGTGGACAAATTTTAATTAAATAGTTAACTCTATCACTAAATTGTTTATTATGGTTAGTTTTACATGAAAATTTGAATTTGAAGATAAATTACTCAAATTTTGGCCTAAAAAATTAATCAACTTTTTTAGTAGAAAGAAATAAATATAAATCAAATTATTCACGTATGTAATCTAAATGTAAATATTGAATTTAAACATATTCATTATCTTGACAAATAAACAATCAAACTTAAAATTTAAATGTAATGTTTATATAATAATAATAACATAACATTAAATAATTATACTAAATAAATAAATAAATAGAGGCTAACTGAGGTCAGGACGGGGAACAGGGTAGGGATGGGGACAGGGAATGCATTCCCCGTTCCCGTTCCCATTTAGTTCACGAGGAATCTTTCCCCCCATTCCCCACCTAATCGAGGAATCCCCATCCTGTTCGAGGCAGGCCCATAGGGAAATTGGGCATCTCTAATTATGAATTATGCTCACTTCGGTAACCTAATGTAATAAATTATTGTCTTACAACTCTTTTTATGAAAAATGTTAGAATTGTAAGAAAGAAAAGAGAAATCTCACAGCTTGAGGGTAAGGCACAAAAAAGAATACAAATAAAATCACTCTTAAAATGCCACTAAAGTAAACATATCTTAAGGGGGAGATCCTACATAAATTCCCTTACTAGAAGCCCCAAGTCATTTAGAACAATAAAGAAACACATTTGATCAAACAACCTGACAAATTACCTGGGAACACATGTTAACATCATGGACCTGAAGGTTACGCTCCCTCCAAATATAGCATAATGAAAGCACACCAACCTACTCTTTGTACCTTTCATCGCCAACATTTTTTCAACATAACTTGACAAATCCAGTCAAGCTTTCTACCCTAATATGTGATCGAATGGGAGCATCCACCTCAGGAGCACATCCCTCAAATAGTCTGGCTACAGGAGAAACTAAAGAATAAATGGTCTTGAGACTCAACCCCACTGGTAAAGAATTCAAGCACTAGGAATATTTGAACACCTATGGCTAATACGATTTCACAACTCGAAATATATTTTGAATGAATACGGATGTACCATTGACATGTCAACATTATACTTTGTATAAACTTTAATGATTTTTTTATAAACTATGAATACACTAATGATAGTGTCCATAAGTGGTTTAAGTAAGTTTATGGTGTTTTGGAATGAATGAAGCCATTTTAAAGTTCATTTGAGGCTTTTTGTATTTTTGCAGGAAAATGTTCAAATTCGACCAAATCAAAACAATAATGCAACCCATCTTTCCCTAGATTCAGTCAGCGCAGGCTTTGCAGTTTAGTAGCTGAAAAGCACTCAAAAAATACTTTCTTGGGTTTAGAATATAGTTAGTTTTAAACTAAATTTGTGATCATTGATGCTTTTTATGTTTAAATTGTAGGAATTGAGTATTTTGATCGAAACGAGCTAAATTGAGTGTAAAATGATGAAAATACCCCTAAAGTAGGTCAAACTTTGACTTAAGGTAAGATGAGACATGAAAATAGGAGAAAACGGGTGAAAAAAATGTAGAGAAGAGCGTGCACGGTGTGCTGCAACGCCGTGCTCAGTGCTGTGAGCAATAGTGTCATAACAGGGTAGCATGTGGCGTTATGAAAAGTTTTTGCGCACGGATAGTTTTTTTATGACAGTTTTCATAAATATGTTGTTTGTCAAGACCATAGGGGAGATTAGCTTTAGGGTTGTTTTAGAGTTCATCAAGAGCTTCCACTAGGACCAAAATTCTGAGTAGAGACGAAAATTTGGAGTTCAAAGAAGTTGATTATTAAAGAGTTTATTGGAGGACAATTGAGTTTGAGGACGACAGTCAAAAGCCTAGCTTGCATCTCTTTCTCTCTTCAATCTATAATTTTCTATATTTGGAACATTATAAGGTCTATGCTTGTATTATAGCCATGAGTATTGAGTTGTGTTCTTAAGAATAAAACAGTTTTTGGATTATCAAATCTATTTTGATTGTTTCTTAGTCTGGATTAATGCATAAACTATTTTAATATGCTTGTATTTAAAGATTTTGAATAATTGGTCATTGTTTGAATGTTCTTTACTTAATGTCTTGCTTGAGAGAGAGGACGTTAAGTTAGATCTAGCATGTTAAATTGTTAATCAATCATGCTTGAAAATGGTAGGAGATTAATAAAGATCAATAACGAAGGATTTTAATGTTGCTTGTAATTAATTAGTTAGACTTCTAGAAAGATCAATAACGGATAATGGTTAGGAGTTAGAAAGGGTTGAGCTGGAAAGAGCCTTGATATTAGACTTCTAGATTTATGATTAGCATTTAATCAATCTAAAGTTTAAACAATTAATTTAGTTAATCCATTAACGAAGTCATTTTCCTAGAACATATCTTTGGCTAGTTTTGCTCCAATGTTATCATTTATCTCCTTTCTAGGATTAGACTAAATTAAGAAATCATCACAGTTTGGTTCCCTGGATAAAATTAGAAGAATATATTATTAGTTAAAAGAATCAAAACAAATTTCTTAGAGGACGGTACTCGATCTTGATCGTTTAAACTAGATTATTACTCAACGTGTGCCCTTGTACATATCAATAGTTGTTGTTGGTTTTTTGGTTTTTAGACATTCTTTGTCGCTGAGTTTGACTAGGGCTGTTAGGAATAAGGATTTCGTCCATTATCTAACCAATTTGAATCTATAAAAGATAAAAGAATCATCAATGAAGCATCAAATTCATCTCTTTGAAGAAAATTCACAAAATAGTCTACACTCTCTTCAAGAATGAAAATTCCTCTAAAGATTAGGCTTCTTTAGGTCAACTTTATCCACGAGAACCTCTTTGTAGAGTGAGATTCATCTTGAGAGGTTTAATCCATCTAAGAGGGCACCTTATTTGTGTAGGCTTGATTCAAAGTTCATTGTTACTGTTTTTATAGCTTGTTTTATTTTGGTTCTTTGTTGCTTTTGTCTATTTAATCTTGTCATTTTTTAATTTATTATATTGTAACCCGTGGCATTTGATTTCATAAAATTTGTTCACTCTTATCTATTTATGTGTTACTTTTTTTAAGTGATTCAGTCATGTGGATACCCTAAGGACAATATGGCTTAAGCCAATGCAACCGAATTGCATTGCATTCATACTTTCTATTTCTTTTGGTGAATTGATTATTGTCTTGCTAGGTTAAACTTCCCATTTAAGTTATCATGCTAGTGGAGTCTTCATACTAAGAATATTAAAAAATAAGCGAAACTCACAAAAGAATATGAGACTAAAAGTTTAGACATATAGGACGCCACATGTCCTTAGATATAAGGCACATCATAGCACTGAAAGATTACATGAATTTATCTAAGATTCAATTACCTATAGAGATATAGGATTAACTATTGAGTATTCTAAAAGAACTTGTGAAACAAGATTGAATAGGAATTATTCTCAATTTATAGGATGGTGATGCGATTGTGTTGCAATCGTATAGTCTAAGGCAGTTTATCTATAAGTTAAAGCTTGATTAGTAACACTTGTTTCTTATTACTTTTTACCTTTATAGCTACAACCACGCCTCTAAATTCACTTATTTATCAATTATCCCTTTGATACCATGATATAAGACTTCTAGATTTATAGTTAGCATTTAATCAATCTAAGGTTTAAACAATTAATTTAGCTAATCCACTAACGAAGTCGTTACTCTAGAACATATCTTTGTCTACTTCTACTCCAGTGTTATCATTTATTTCCTTTTTAGGATTAGATTAAATTAAGAAATCATCACAGTTCAGTCTCCTAGATAAAATTAGAAGAATATCTTAGTAGATAAAGGAATCAAAACAAATTTCTTAGCGGATGATACTCGATCTTGACCGTTTAAACTATATTATTACTCGACTCGTGCCCTTGTGCGTATTAATAGCTATTGTTGGTTTTTCGATTTTCAAACATTCTTTGTCTTTGATTTTGATTAGGGCTGTTAGGAATGTGGATTTTTTCCATTACCTAACCACTTTGGATCTATAAAAGGCGAAAGAACCATCAATGAAGCATCCAATTCATGCCTTTGAAAAAAATCCACAAAATGACTACAGTCTCTTCAAAAACGAAAATTCCTCCGTCGATTAGGCTCCTTTAGGTCAACTTTATCCATGAGAATGTGTTGTGGGATGAGATTCACCTTGTGAAAGGTTGAATCCATCTAAAAGGGCACCTTAGTTGTGTAGGCTTGATTCAAAGATAATTGTTACTGTTTTTATAGCTTATTTTCTTTTGATTCTTTGTTGCTTTTCTTTATTTAATCTTGTCATTTCTTAATTTGCTACATTGTAACCTATGGCATTTGATTTCATAAAAATTTTTCATTTTTATCTACTTATGGGTTAATTTTTCTAAGTGATTCGGTCATGTGGATACCCTAAGGAAAATGTGGCTTAAGCCAATGCAACCTAATTACATTGCGTTCATACTTTCTATTTCTTTTGTTGAATTGATTATTGTCTTACTAGGTTAAACTTCCCATTAGTTAGCATGCTAGTGGAGTCTTAATACTGAGAGTGTTAAAATATAAGCGAAACTCATAAAAGAATATGAAACTAAAAGCTTAGACATAAAGGTCGTCACATGTCCTTAGATATAAGGCATATCACAGGATTGAGAGATTTCATGAATTTGTCTAAGATTTAATTACCTATAGAGATATAGGATTAACTTCTTGGTCTTTGTTTGCCAAACAAATATTATTTATAAATTCATCAGACCTACTCCTTATACCAACTAGTAGTATAAGTGGTAAGTCTGAGATCAAACCATAAAGAGGCCAAGAATTAAATTTCTCCTAAGCTAAATTTGACTGCGGAGAGCAGTAAAACGAGGGATTTTGGTTTTGGATAAAATGAAAATATGCAAGAAATTAAAATGCAAGGGATAAATGTAAACTAGGATTGATTTATCTAGTCTCTAGAGTCATTCAACGCAATTTCTATCATCGACTTCTATAACCTAAACATGCAACTGATTCATGTGTGCACAACAACTCGCTCGATGCAACCTAATTAGCCTCTACAAAGGCGGACAACTAGTAAGGATTGAACATAAGGAGTATCCTAAGTATCAATTAAGGTCGGAAAGGCCAAACCCCAACTAATCTATATGCTTCTAAATCTTATTAGGTACGATAGCTCCATATAGAATTTAAAACATCCACATTATGAACAAGGATTCTATAGTGTCGACTAATAAACTGGATAGCCTAATTCATTAACTAAATTGTTCTCAAACCTAGTAATTCATGCATCCTAGGAATAGCCATTAAATGCATGATAGCCTATTGCTAACTTGATTGATTTTAGCTAGATATTCTGTGTAACTAAAAATCGATTAGCTATGCATGATCATGCATGAAAAGTCAACCTTACAGACATGCTTATAGAAATTAACACAGATTCGAAGAAGACACAAATTTAGCATGCAATTCATTCAAGAAAACAGAATTCTCAAAAGATTAGCGAAAAATTACCACTTCAAAAACTAGATTTAAAAGTTACCTCAAGTAATCCATAGACAAATCGAAGAGGACGAATCAATTCATCATTTAGCGTTGCAATTATTGTATAGTCTTTGACCTAAATTGAAGAGAAGTATATAAAGAATCGGGCATAACATTGCAATGCTGATAAGAGCGTTGCAACTCTTTTGTCGATCCAAACCTCGAGGGTTGGAGTAGCGTTGCAACTCTGGTGCGATGCTTGGTTACAACAAGGCGCGTGTGCGAATGTGTTAGTATTCCATTAATCTTTGTAGCGTTGCAACACTAGAGGTAGTGTTGTGACACTACCCTGTATATGAGCCTACTGCCTTACACGTTGTGTTATAGCATTGAGTGAGAGTTGCAACGCTCCAGTTAGGGATATTTTGGTCATTTCTCCTCCCTTGAAGCCCGAATGCTCAAATTACCTCCAAATTGCTTCAAATTGACCCCATTTGACATTTTAAGCTCGACTACCTCTTTGGTGCTGAATACCTACAAAGTAGCATAATTAGCATGTAAAATTTATTAACGAGCCTAGATTAAACCTAGGGAAATAGTACTTTTATAACTCTAACAGTCTTCTAAAAGAACTTGCAAAACAAGACTGAACAGGAGTTATTCTCGGTTTATAGGATAGTAATGCAATTATGATCACATAGTCTAAGGCAGTTTATCAATGGGTTGAAGCTTGACTAGTAATACTTGCTTCTTATTACTTTTTACCTTTAATATCTACAACCAAACGCCCCATATCCACTTATTTATTAGTTATTCCTTGGTTTGTATTGAAAAACATTGTCGTAGAATGGAAATGTATTATTAGTCTTATGGAAAACAATACTTGGAATGCTTCTTTGTCTACAACTTGTGACAGTGTATGCTTACTTACACTTGACCAGAAAATCTACTGAATTAACATCTATATGCACTATGATCATCAAAAGATCATAGGGAGAATTATGTGACTCGACTTCCTTGTTGTTTGGGACCCTTTACATTCTAGGTATCATGTGGTTCCTTGGTCTCTCATTTAGTTTGAAGGTATAAATATCTCAAAACACTCTTTCATGGTTACCTTATTGTGTAGGATATGCTACAAATGCTAGTATATTTTTGTTCATTCAAAATGCAATTTTAAGTATAGACTGCTATTGTTACATCTATGTTATATGTGAAATGAATTTTGAATGAGTATTGATATACTATTGGATACATCACCTGACTTATATATAAAATATAAAGTATATGAAATCTATGATTGAGATAAATATAAACTATAGGGTAAATTACACTTTTCGTCAATGAAGTTTTAGAATAATGTCAAATTAGTCCTTAGGTTTCAAAATTGAACAATCAAGTTCCTATGAAAATGCTCTTCTTCTTTTTTTTCTTAGTTTTTAAAAGTTAAGCTTATTTTCTCTCAATTTCTTACCATGATTTGCATCTTTTTTAAGTACTAGAGTTGAATTCTTAGTCAAATTTAAAAAACAAGAACAAGTTTTAAAAACTAAGGCCCCATTTGGTAATTATTTGGTTTTTAGTTTTTGAACATTAAGCCTACAAATACCCTTCCACCTCTAGATTTCTTGCTTTGTTATCTACTTTCTACCCATTTTTTTAAAAACCAAGCGAAAATTTGAAAACTAAATATGTATATATATATAGTTTTGAAGAACTTCTTTTTGTTTTTAGATTTTTTTATAAGAATTCAATTTTTGTACTTAGGAAAACTGTTAACCGTGGTAAGAAAATAAGAGAATATAGACCTAATTTTCAAAAAACAAAGACAATGAACTGGTTACCAAACGGGGCCTTAAAAAAACACCACTCTCTCATGGCTTCCCTCTCTTTCGCTCACCTTCCATACGCACTCATTTTTTGTTTTTGGTTTTTGAAAATTAAGCCTATATTAATCAAATTAAAAGTAAAATTATTATAAGGACAAAAATCACTTTTTGTTCCTAAAGTTCGTAGTAAATGTCTTTTTAGTTTCTGAAGTTTCAAGATATACATTTTTCAGTTCTTGAGGTTTGAAAATTGATTTTAATTATAATAGTTATTAAGCTTGTTTGACCGTTAGTTAACTAACGAAAGGATGATATAGCTTAGACGAGGTGACACTTTCTACGTAACGTGGAAGTTTTATAAATTTATGTTAAATTTGGTTTGTTTGCCATTTTTAAGGTTTTTTTTCTCTTTTCCGGCATCTATTATATTTGTGCCCTCCCTTGCTCTCCTCTCTGGTATAATTTTATCCCATCCCTTTTCTATGGACCATTGTGGCTCTATCGAAACACCACAGTATACATACAGCTAGAAACTGTTTTTTTTTTTTTTAATGGATTTCTTTATCAAAACTAAGGAAAAATATGAATATGAACAAACTAATAAGCACCATTTTTCGTCGTTTCATTTCCTAAGCACTTGACAACTTCATCAATAAAAGCTCAAACATTGGAGTATAGGAAACAAGTCATAATCTGTTCTACAAGTTCACTGTGGGTGTTATTGAAGTTGTTAACAGTTGCATGAGTATCATCATATGTGTTTTGGGAACAGTTGTGCTTTCTTTAAAAACCCACTTCCTTTTTGTCAAACTACAGTGATGACGGTTTTTTTAATGAAAAAAACCGTTAACTACAGCAGGAATAAGTAAAAAATAATTAGAAATTAAAAGAAAAAAATTAAGAAACACAAAAATTTACGTGAAAACAACCTCAAAACTTGAGAAAAACCAGTCACAAAAAAAAAAAAAAAAAAAAAAAAAAAAAAAAAAACTATGTGAAAAAATGTTATAATCATACAATTCTCTCTTCGATCCAAATTATTAGAGTACTCTCGCAAAGTTTTTATATCACTCACACTCTTTAATCTCACTCTCAAACTAAACAATACAAAAAGGAAATAACGAGAGTCAATACACCCAAACTTAGCTGTGACAATTAGAAACTAAATAGCAGCAGGCCAGCCACCCCCTAAGGCTGCCAGCCCCACCAGCGCTCCTCAGCACGCCTCAGCCCATCAAGCCCTGCTTACTCACGCCCACATCCTGCATCCATGTCCATTTCTAGTGCCTAATTGTTTGTTTTTTTAGCATTTTGGGTGTTGGTGAGCATTTTTGAATCCCAATTAAGATTTTCTTGATATTTTAACCCTAAAATGAATACTTTCGGATTAAAAACTGATTTTTGGACCATTTTGAGTAATGTGAGGAAAATTGATTTAAAGAGCAAAATAGTACTTTGAACCCACTGCTTTCTTAAACCTCACTAACGTGGAACAACCACTTTTCTAATATTTTTGTCATAATCCAACCATTTCTTTCATGGACATGTTTGAAATTTTAAAATTTTCTAATGAATTGCTCTCATCTTTCTTCTCAATCCTTTGCTAATGGGCACTTCGACTTCATCGTTCGAAGTCTCGCCTCTGCTTGGCCGCCGGACTGCGGTAGTATTTCCATCAGCACCACCATATTTCTTTGCTTCTTTCACTATGTTCGCCAGAAACTTAAACTACACCAAAGCAAGAAATGTTTTCATATTAATTTTTCTAATTGGGCAGAAATATTTTTAGGTTTTTCAAATGGGTATCAAGCAAATAAGTACTAACCATATCATCACTCTGAGAATTTTCTACCGAAATTGCCACGCAAAAGAAAATGGTTTATGGATCTATGGTTCTGGAGTTTTAATCGGGCGACGATAGTAATTTGGAGGAGAGAGAAGATGAGGGGAAGAGAAAAAAGACCGAAAGAGAAACGGGAAAATGAGAAATAAACCAAAATTAAAATAAAATTTTAGCTAAAAAATGTCACCTCTACTATGTCATATCACTTTTCCGTTCGTCTACTAATGGTCAAACAAGTTCAAGAACGATTAACTCCACTTTTCAAATATCAAAAATCAAAAGTGTATTTTGTCCTTATTTAGAATTTCTTAAATCTAGAGGACTTAATTGTTCGATTGAAACAGAGGGATTAACTTGACACTAATCTCAACCAAAAGTATAATTATCCTAAATTTTATTAGGTAAGCTATTGACACACAAAGTAATTCCAAAAAAATGTGTTGACAAAAGAAGTTAGCTCCTTTCATCATCGCCAACAAATCCACAACATCAATTTCCCATAACTTGCGTCATACCAACAGTTTGTTTCAATTTCCTTTATTTTCTAAATATATCTCCAACCAACCTCGACCAATTTTCACCACTTATGTTTGGGAAGCCTGAAGAAATTTAACCAAAATTAAAAGACTGACGAAAGATTTCTAAACTAAATGATCAAAATTGAAATCTAAAACTAAAACTAAAACTTTAGTGACTAATTTATTCTAGAATCTAAATTAGATATTTAGAAAGTAAAACTAACGCCCACAAGAGGGGTCATCAACAGTGTCAAAACAAGGGAAAAAATTACCTCGATCTCTAAAGAGAAAATTATGTCAATTGTCATTGAGCTTAAGCTCATTTGGGTGAATTTGACACAATAGTTGAGAAACTATCAAATATAAAAATATATCAAACGTATTTTTTAAACTTGACCAACTTACAACAGAATAGTTATATAGGGATATAATCACCATACGATAAATTAAAATATATATATATAATAGCCAAATATGTGCAATAAACTGCTGGACTCATAAACAATCAAGAAACAGCATACATACACAACCCAAACACCGGCTTCCTATTCCAAAATAGAATTTGGTAATTGATAATTCTCCAATCCTGATGGGCTAAAAAAACTTTATAATCTGTACGAACACCATATAATTTCGTATTTACTCAAATGTTCACAAAGATCGGTTCGGCTTTGACGACCCAGACGACCGAGTTTTGGCAAAGTCAATCAGATCCTTAAATAGCACATCTTCTTGCTTTTCCTGTTTGGTTGGAGTTGGTGGACTGAGAGAGAGGCTCTGGGTATGTCCAACTAAGCTATCATACGACGAACCTGACCCACGACCATCTTGTTGGTCAAAATATTGCTGTCTCTGATCATTTTTTGATGGCGGGGGTGGAAGAAAGGAGGAGCTTTGGGACTGTGAGCCCCATGGTGCTGGAGGCAGCGGATCAGCAGACCTGCTCGTGGGAGTTGGTTCATCATACACAGTTTGTCCAGTGGAGAGTGGTTGTGACGGGATAGAGCGTTCGACATGGGAAAGGGGTGAAGAAGATGGCGGGGTTGAAGTAGGAACTATAAAAGGCGGACGTGAGGTTTCCAAGGCTGCTTCTGATTTGTAGGCATCACCACTGAGGTAATCAACCATGCTGCTACCTGCAACAACAGGCTTCTTCGATGACGGTGGAGGAGGTAGGAGAGGGCTGACACGAGTCACTTCAGTATTACCATTGGCTGATTTTCTACTCAGTCCTTGGGAATTATCTCTAGATGATCTACAACAAATTACGATGCATCTTCATTGAACTTAACATAAAAATCTAAAATGGGAAGAAAGTTAGGCATTTAGAAATATATGGTCTTGACCTTACAGTAACATACAATGATCATCTAGCTCCCAACAAGAATTAACCATTCAAGCCCAATCAAACTATCAGAAATACAGTAAGTACTCACAAAGACATGGAAATCATTTCGTAGAGAATTTTGTAAGTACCTCCGAGCTAACTGAGCAAAATCATCGTCCGATTCATCGTCTTCATGACTAAGATTTATAATTGGAAGAGCAGATGATTCAGCTCCTGTTACTTCCCTAGTAGCAGTTCCACTTGCTATATCATCATGCTGTTTGAGAACTCGCTGAAGACTATCATTCAAAGCCAATCCCTGACATAAAAGTTCTTCATCTCTGGTGGAGTGAAAACAATAATCAGCATACAGAGGGTGAATTATGTAAGTAAAACATCTAAATTTTTCTAGGGAGACGGGGGCGTTGGGCAGGTTTGCCTCTACCCTGACAGCTAGGCCAGTCTTTTGGGCCATTGCCGTATTTTTTAATATGTATCTCAGCTAATAAAACTAGAATGAAACAAATAAAAAAGGCTGGGGGTCCAGAGAATTCTTACCCTGTACTATTTACAAGCAGCATGACGCGCTTTTGATAAGATCGGCATTGGTCAACCAGATCAACAATCACTTCTTGCTTCACGCCCTATCATTGTATTCAGTCATTAGAACCCAGAAATGGAACCGAAGTTTTTGTTTTCTCAAGTTTTAGCGGAACACTTGAAAATTTTTAATGAAGCCTATAGAATTACTACCCTTGTTATTTTTTTTTTTAAAAAAAAAAATCAACTGATTGCTGTTTAACTACTTTTTTTCAACAAGTTCTGTGCCTATTTTACTTCAAGCAAACACAACAAGAGTGAAGTAGATAAGTTTTTATTACTATAAAACCTACTGTATCTTGAAAGAAATTTCGTACTATATCAATTGGCTTAATTTTAGACAACATTTATACTACAAAATTCCGTCGATAGAAGAGGTAGAAAAGCTACCTCTGGATTTTTAGGGTCCAATGCACCAAGCATCTCCAATAGAACATCTGCAAGTCCATGTGCATTTCGTATCTCTGGCAAGCTGTTATGATAGAATTGTTATTTGGAACCAATCCGTTGCCCATTAAAAAGGACCACATGCCATAATATGTTGTGCAATTGGGAAAAGTGGTTACAAAATTGATTGTTATCATTATTCATTATTTAATATCTCGAAGCAAAACTAAAAACAAGGTTAGCATGATTTAGTTCAAAGAAGACAGTGGAAACTAATTGTAGGAATATAACATATCAAAACAACTAGAGCACCGGCCAATATTATCCTCGGTGGTTCTATTTAAAAGCAAGCAACTTTTCCATGAACATCTAGATTGAAACATGAACAACCAATGTCATTGCACATCATCGGTAAATTGATGTCACAGTTCACATAAAGTTAAGATCACCACCAGAACTGCAAAAAATTATGGGGCAACACCACACCAATCAATGTTGAAGGGTGTTCAGTCATGTGGGCCCAATGTAGTAAAAGCTTTTGGTTTATCAGCCATTCATCTTTACTATAATCTTAAGGGGCTGTTTGGGAGCTGGAATATAATCAGGATTACTAAGAATCAGAAAAGTGTTATGCATGAGGAATCAAGGGTGGAATAGGAATGGAATCGTGAAATGTGAAAACGGTGAGAAAGAGGGTTGGGTTGAAAACTGTCGGAATGGAATGAGTTTAATATTACAAATTGGGCCCAAAATGCTCAATCCAAACATGGGTTTTGGATTATATTACAATACAAACTCATTCCACTACTGGTACCCAAACAGCCCCTAAATGGTTCAATTATTTGATTTATCAAACCAATTGCGTACATCATAAACTTAGTTTGATAGATAGACTTCAGAATATTTCCCAGGAGTTAGAATAACCATGTTTTGTGTATTATGTATATAACGTTTAATATAAGTTTCAATTTTAAACTAACATATACCAAATATGTATGATTAAATATATGATCAAGAACTTAATCAATTATTATTAAATATATGATCAAGAACTTAACATAGATGAATAAATAGCCAAATATTCCTATCAAATGTTGTAGGGTCAGGCGGGTTGCCCGTGAGATTAGTCGAGGTGCACATCAGCTGGCTCGGATACTCACGGATATTAAAAAAAAAACCAAATATTCCCGTAAATGAAAATATAACATTAACTAACTCCAAAATCACTAAGTATTAAAAATATGTGAGTAGTAATGGAATGTTTTTCTATAGGCTTCCTTCTTCAAGCACGGGCAGTGCTCCCACTTCCCCAGAGAATAAATTCTTAGGCCAGCAATTTGTAACAAGGTTAAAAAGCCACGTCCCACCCACCCACCCATTTGTATGAAGTAATTAATTAACTTTTTATTCACTTTCGACCTGCCAAATTCTCATTCTGAGATTTCATTAACTTTCTCCATGTCTCTTCGTATTCTGTGATCCTTTTCTTTCTTTTGTCCCCTTTCATGTGTTTTCGGTCTTCAGACTTCAGTCATGACCCAGGCTGCATCCCCTCTCCACCCTTCTATAAATCTTAATTTTGGCTTGGCATGTACTTTGCTGTCTGGACTTCAACGAGAGGTAATTGACAATCTAGGCACGCCAGAACAATCCTCCAATTTCTTCATTATTTTTTCTTCCATTTTTCTTCTTTCTATGAAGTTAATTTGATTTGGATGGTTCTGATTCAGTTCAATTAATATGATTAAGATATAAAATGTATGTTGACTCATTTACGATTCAAAGGCATGATTAGAATCGTTTGGCCAGCATTTTGATCAACCTCGTAAAATACAACCTGTGTGCCATACGAGTTTAATAACATTAAGAATAACTAGTTTCTAGGAGAAACATACACAGGACCATGGAAGACCACTAACAGAATAACAATTTTAACAAAATTCAAACAATCCAATAGTAGCCCAAAATTAGATATGCAGATGATTTACGGGGTGGATCGGCAATTGAATGTCACAAGCAAACACAGAAGAAGAAGATAAGAAAAAAGTACCTCAGGCCAGAAGCATCAGATTCAAGAGAGGCATGAATCACAGCATCCTCATAAGTTGCAGCAGGTTGATTAACGATGGGCTGGGTTTGAGGTGGAGTAAAAAATGGAACACTATTCTCTTCTCGCGGTGGAAATTCAACTCCAGCATTCTGTGAAAGGCCAGATAACTACTAAGAATGAAAGGACTCGAATATGTACATGGAAAAAAGGGAAAAAGAAATCAAATTAAGATTTCATCAATACATACACAAAGGAAGAGACCAGTTTTTAAAAAATAAGAAAAACTTAAAGGAACTGAGGGATAATCTTTTACCAATAACCACTCTTCCACGTTGGAGGGTGTTGCGAGATAGAAAAGGGGTTTTCTTTGAGAATAAACATATATGAAAGGAAAGATGGGAATTCTCTCACAACCGAAACCAAATAAATAAATAACAAAAAAATTCATCCCTATTAGTAATAATTAAAGAGTTGGGATCCTCGAAAACACATACCTATGCACACACCCTACATCAAAAGTGTATATTTACACAATACAAATTCGGTGGTTTCAATACTACTTTCTTTTAGTTTCCAAAATTAGTCTAAAATGATGTCAAGATTTGATTAGACGAACAAAATAGTTACCAAACTAACCCTAAATATATTGAAATTTGGATGACATAAACCAAAAATTCTAGTTGGATTATTTGAAATTCTCTCTCCCCACCTCCCTAGCTCGAGTTTTCTTTTATTCTTAACTTCCCGTGGACTGGATCTACAAGCAGCACTCAGTGGTTGTGGTGCAAAAGAACACTTGAACCATCGAGATGGACAGTGCTTTTAGAGAAAGCAGAGCTAAATCTTTCAAATAGAAAAACGTAACTTTTAGTCCCTATCACTTCCATGGGCTGCACTCTTCTGGCATGCTTTTCCTGTTCTCCTTCAACCAAGATTTCGTCAGAGAACTCCAAAGTGATGATTATGTGGTTCAATTTTTTTTTAAAAAAAAGGAAAAAACCCTTCCAACAGGGAAGAGGCAACCACTGAGCTTATTAAATTGGATCACTCTCGTAGGAAATCATTCATTATGATCCCTGTAAGTAAGAATCTTTCAGGTTGCTTCTCTTTTCTCTCTTCTCATTAAAGATAACCCATGTGCCTCCCCACCATGATGATGAGCCTTAATGTAAAAGAGTAGCCCACCAAACACTGGCCTCCTTCCCCCAACTAAGAAAAAACTAGCTCCTGTCAAAGATCTTGAAGCCCTCCAACCTCTCATTTTTGGATGTCTTCTAGGAGCAACCCATTTTTGTCAATAGAAGATTTTTCAATGACTGGTATAGAATCCTCCCCACGACTCCACCACCAAGATTGGTCCCTATTGTTCCATTAGCCCCTTTCAAGTTGATAAAGACCTTCTCAAATGCGAATGTTAAGACCTAGCAAGGATCCTCTATTTACAAGATAAAAGTTTTACCCTAGTGTTTGAAAGAGGAGATCCTTTGAAGTGCGCAAGAGCATTGTCGGTTAGAGATGTGCCTGTCCCTCGATGGAACTCAGGCTCCTTCATTGCTTTCACTAATGCTTGTGGTGGCTTCATTGAGTGCGCTCCCAAAGCCTCTCCCATCTATAAGATCACAGAGGAGAAAAGAAAAAGCCTCTCTCCTCTCTCCTCTCTTAGTTCATTTAAACCTTGGTTTAAATGAACTTCATTGGCTTCATCCGCTCCTAACAAAAGAAAAAGGGGCAAAGAAAGAAAAACCCGGGCATTATAGAGCTACTAAACCTTCACTCTTCCATGAATAATGATAAATGCCTAGTCTCCTTTTCAAACAATAGGAATCTCATGGTTCCTAATGAGAATTCCCAACTGGTATGCATGATGTTTTTTTAAACTAGGAAAGAAATAGCTAGCTAAAATCTTCAATTCTCAAAGACGATCCATCTCCAGTTATCCTCTAAGAACCAAACTACCTCTTATTAGTAGAAGACTCAACCAATCCACTTGGAGCTTCAAAAGCACAAGATGAGCTACTCTTTAACTCTTTTTGGCTCCTCAGGTGATATACATACTCTTTGGAAGGACTTTCTTCTCTTTCCACAGAGCAGATGCTATTGAAGGTTTCTTCGCTTCAATCATAAATTTCTCATTTGTTGATGGCTATTCTTTTGGATCTTCGGCATATGTGCTTGAACCCTCTTGAGCTTCTTAGCACCAGAACTTGAGAATTGAAGGAGAAAATTAGAGATAGAAGAAGCACCATAAAGCTCAATTGATCAGGTTTGTGGGTGATAGATAAAGAACTGCTTACTTATATCATGGTAATATCAAAGTGAAGGAATTTAAATATAGAAGCCCTGCAGCACCATAATACCTTACACATGCAATAAACCTGTATTTATATTTAATACCATCTGGAAGAACATACAATTTAAGAGTTTCAACACAACAATTCAAAATGTAAACCAATGAAAACGATGCGATATGCAAGGACAGAGAGGGGGGGGGGGGATATCTCCTGTTTAAGGATATGAGAACTCCAAAAGAACTTTCAAAGCAAGAGGTGGTCACTAAACAAGTAAACATAGTTTCAGGCTTGAGAAATAATGAATAAAGGGAAAAGATTAATCACCTTTAGTTCATTATAAGCAGCATAGCACTGTGGATACCTTCCCCTTGGTCCCCCAAATGCTTCTTGCCATGTATCTATCAGGATTAGAATTTTCTCCCTCACAGTCAAGTCTGGCTGCAAAATTTACATATTGAAAGAAAACATCACCATGCTAGATGAGGTTGCAAAGGAGAAAAAACAAAAGCAGAGCGAGCAATGAACTAACAAAATAGAACTACAGAAACAAGTCCTTCGTTTAATAGTCATAAATTAAAGATTAATACAGAAAGTCACCTTCTTCTTCACTATTTTAACCATGTCATGCAGGATGTCACGCTCAATAATCTGCTGAAACACGTTCTCACCACAATTTTTGCTTAGAGTCTCCAAAGCCTAGATGATTAATATTTGAAAGAAGGCACACTGAGCTTTTCATATTGATTATGGTAAGAAACTCTCAAATGATTCACCAAGTAACAGATTATACATGGGCTGACCAAAACATAGCAGAGTTGTCAAGAAAATTCGAATATTCACACATTCACAAAGAAAACTTTATTAAAAATGCAAGTATAATAAACAATGACTTCAGAATTAATGAATTGATTAGTCCCATGGTCTGGTCAAGTTAAACCATGCAAGAGTATGATACTCGATAAAAGTTCTGATTTGACAAGGGAAAGAGAAATTTACAACAAGAGCCAAAATCTGAATTTTGGGACTTTTGTTTGTTAACCGCTTCTTGAGAATCTTCAATGCCTCCTTTGCTTGCCTGTCATTGCCAATTTGAAACGATGACCAAAGTTCAAAACCAATGCAATTAATAATAGTAAAGGTTATTTATTTTAATATGAAAGTAACATGGAAAAGAAATTATGGAAGTAATAAGAGGCTCAAACCATTAACAATAGAACATTAAAAAAATAAAAATAAAAAATAAAAAAAATAAACCAGTATGACTAAAATCGGAAATGGTCTCCAGTGTAGACAATACCATTGCCATTATGTAAAGGATAACGGTAGTAAAAGATTTAATCAACGAGCATGTGTGCTAGCCGTTGATTAAATTCTTTCTAAAAACTAGATCAAAGAAGTTTTCAAGCAACTTGTTGTGACATGGTTTGTTTTTTTAATAAAAAAACAACTTTCATTGAGATAAAATAAAAGAATACACAAGTGACACAAAAAAAAAGAAAAAGGAAAAAAACAGAATAGGAGATGCCAAAAAGGCAAAAGGATAACAAACTACACTATCTAGAAAGAGAAAGGGACTCTAGTTCAAAAGAACGAAAAATCCTTGGTAATAGAGACTTAACGGGAGGCACTGAACCTAGGCAGAGCCAGGCCTCCACCATAATGCGTTTCATCTTTTTTTATTTTAATATATACATAAATATACACACACTGACACACATATGACAATGAGTGTTTATTATATATATACATGTGACAATAAGTGTTTAGGCAAGCTCCTACGCCCCTTGACCATTCTCGTGAGATAACTATCTCATTTTACGGGAGTGTTTGGGGTAAGGAGATGAGATGAGATGAGTTGAGATATGAACTCAACTCCTTGTTTGAAAGGTCAACTTCGTATGTCACCGACATTTTATACCATATCCACCAACAATGCACTCAGCCCTCATCACCACTAATGCCTCATTGCTCAACTTCAGGCGACCACCTCCAACAGCCAACTCCGACAACCACCGTCTACGGCCAACTCTGGCAACATCCAACCATCACTGTTGACGGCCAACTCCGACAACTTTCAACAGCGGCCACGCTACCAATTCCAACGACCATTATTTTAAATTATTACTACTACAAATTTGAGCTTTGTTAACACATGAGTTTTTTGTTTTGTTGATGCTCGTGACATAAAACCATCAATAAAATCTTAATTTAAAACTTAAAAATAACTATTATTTAAAAACACATATAAAACATCAATAAATTTTATATTTTAAGTTGATGCAAAAAATTGTCAATAAAAATACCTTTGTTGACACAAAAGTACGTAAGTTCCATCAAAATATTGAATTCCCAGCTTTTTTATTATTTCATAGTATTTTATTTGTTCTTTATAGTAATTTAACATTAATAAAATCACTTTTATCAGGTAAGAAATCAAACAAACTTGTATGGAAAAACACTTTTGAGAAAAAATTATCAGACACATGAGTGTTTTTATTTTTAAAAGTTTTTATCAAAAGTGTTTAAATAAAAATGACTTAAATAGAAACATGACGGGCACAAATTTGTAAAATGATGGCTTAAATTAAAAAGAAAAAAAATTGCATGATTCAAAAGTAAATCCTATACCTCATTTCCCAAAACTCCCAATAATACATGTGTGCTTAAAAAACAATAAAATAAAGTGCAATCTATAGTTTATTAAAAAAAAATATGTGTAAGAATTATTGAATAAAAAAGTTTCCAAACAAAGATTATCATCATAAAAACATATTATTTATGTAAATGAAAACTGCACCAGTAAATACTTCTGGCATAAGAACTCAACATCCCAAACACCTAAAACACAAACATATGAACTCAACTCAAAGCGCCAAACAACCCCTACTATAGATTTGTCTTTGTCCTTTTACTATTCTCGTGGGATAACAACCTTGTTCTTCTAGAGGTTTATCTCAAAGGCAAAAACAATGATAGGAGGTATCAAAATAGTAAATGTAAAACTAGAATTTATATAACTAAACTGTAAATGGTTCTCATGCAATGTAGACTGTAGCATTGAGAAGAGGAAACTTCTAGAACCGAATTTAATCATATACATAGAGCAATAAAGTTATAATTCCTCCAAATTTGTTACAAAATGATAGAGACAATACCCACTCCAAACTTGTTACATATATTCGGAGCAACAAAGTTATACTTCCCCGCAGTCTAAATATAACAAAATTAACCTGAAGAGGAAAAAATATAAAAACAAATTACCCTGGATCCATGTTAATAATATCACATAGCTCAATGTTTATGGCCCAGTCAGGACCAATCAGCATATCACTGGTTGCCCTCTCTGCGCAGGCTGCTGCATTACTGGCCATTCTTCTAATACCTCAGCTGAGCCCTCTTCTAATGTCAACTTCCTGAATATACATACAACTCATCATAATCTCGTTCCTTCAATTAAGTTATAAACGCAGACAAAACTATGTCAAGATTGACTGATGTATTGCAGATTTGAATGGTTGTTTTCTTTTTCTTTTCATATAATTGATACGTCGAGCCTCGACACAGTTGACTTTCTAATGTATAAACAGGGAGAAATTTGGCATTCGAGCAACAATCATGGAAACGAACAACAAACTATATTTTCGTTTCACCACAAAAGACCATGGAAACACATTCTAGATAAGCCCTAATGAAATCCAGCAAGTATTAAAAGCACGAAATCCTCTCCCAAGCCCAGGGACATAAGAAATTAGCGGCCAAATTGACAACAAAAAGTCGAATCATCAATAGAGCACACTTTCGGCAACAAACGATTCAATATCAATCAACTCAAAATTTTAGAAATGAAAATTGAATTCTAACCCGTGGGTCTCCAAGCTAGAACAAAAAATCGCCTCGTCGCTGAATCAAATGGAGAATCGAAACTTTCTTGAGCCTCAATTCGGATCGGTGAATACAAATTCGCAACCTAAAATCGAGGTAACATAATGATTAGAGAAAAGGGTAAGAGAGAAACTAAAATTTGGAGATTGAAGAGGAAGCTTACGGGTCAAAATCGGAGGAGAAATTGAGAACCAACTAATGGATAGTGATGGGTTTTATATGAGAAGAAAAATGGAAGCAGAGAGGTTGAACTTGGGGCGGGGGAAATGGATTTTTCGGTGTTCCTTACTTTTTCTATTTTCTCCCAGGGACTATTTCTTTTCATTAAAATTTTTTGTTTTTTAAAGGGAAAAAGAAGTTTAAATCTTGCTTTGCTCCCTTTAATTTGAATAATATTCTATTTTAGTTCCTAAATTTTTAAAAATATTCTTAAAGTTTTTAAACTTTAAGTATTATTTTATTTTGGTTCTTAAACTTATAAAAGTATCATTTTAATCCTTTAATTTTTAAAAAGTATTTATTTTGGTCTTTGATATATTAAGATTTTATTAACTTCTTTAACAAAATGTCGAGGTGACTTATATTTTTTAATGACTATGCCACCAAATAAGTTAACTACGTCAAAAAATCTAGAATTTCAATTTTGAATATGATGGCAAAGAGAATTTAAAAAATATTTTTAGTTCAAAATTTTGGTGGTTCAATGTTTTGGTGTGTTATTGTTGCCATTTTGCTTCACCTTCGTCCAGTCATCCAAAAATATAAGCTTTCTCACATTTTTTGTTGAAAAGTTAACATAATTTTAATAGTAGGCACCAAAATAAACATTTTTAAAAAGTTTAGGAACTAAAATGAACGTTTTTAAAAGTTGATGGACCACAATAGAACAAGATTCAAAATTTAAGGACAAAAATATGATTTAAACCTAAAAAAATTTAATGTTCATTTGGTTTTTAATTTTTTGTTTTTGAAAAATTAAGATGTATTATATAAAAATTGAGAAGAAAATTAAAGAATACTAAAAAAAAGTTGTATAAATATGATATATTAATAAATAATGAAGTAATAAAAATTAACTAGAATAAATAATTAACCGATTGTAAATAATCAATAATGATCATATATTTATAATGAATGATGAAATTAAAATCAATCTCAATAAATAATTGTGGAAAAATAAATAATCAATTATTATTATTGAAAGATAAATTTTTGTATTAACGAAATTTAATTAATCCTAATTCTCCTAATTAAATATATTTAAGATGTTTTAGCTAATTGATATTTAATTTCTGTAAATAAGTAATTACATTCATTTGATAAATTTTTATTATAAAAATAAATTAAGTAAATATTTTAATAAATTATTATTGAATTATTAAAACAGATAATTACATTATTGTTGTTAAGTTAATATTAATTAATTAATTAACTATATTCAAAATGATTATATATAAAATGATAAATAGAATAAGAGGGGGAAAAAAGATAAAACTCAAAGTTTTGAAAGGGAAAAGGAATCCTTGTATGGGAAAAGAGGATACATAGGAATAGTTTATTATGAGAAAGTGTTAAAACTATTAAGCAATCATGAATTTTGCATGTCTGTGTCAATTTTCATCTAGAAAATCTTTCAACCAGGCGACCCCTATAGGACTATATTTAAGATTTGTTGAAAGCGTAGGGATTAAAATTGGACAATTGAAATTATAGATAATAAATTTGAACAAACTCTAAAGTGTAGGACTAAAATAGTATTTAACCTCATGATCATTGAGAGATATTGTGTAATAAAATCCTAGAGAAAAGGTAGAGAATGTAGAGGGTTGGAGGTTAGGATTTTGTGTAATAAAATCCCTTCTCCAAATATATTTTTTTTTCGAATAGGTGATATTATTATACAACAACAATGGGGATCCCACATCCCGGGATCAAGGCATCAAAGCATCAAAGCACAAGCAAAGACAGGGTAACAAAACCCAAAACAAAGCCTACAAGATAAGATCAGAACAAAACCAACACAAAAAAACAAACTCGCTGACCACCAAAGAGAAAGCCAGAGAAAAGAAACCAAAATCCCACAAACAAGGGACAACAGCAAAACAAAGAACAATGGAAAGTACAACAAAAAAAATATCCGTAAACACAGTATATAAGACCAAGAAGATCAACCCGTCAGGAAGAAGCACGAGCACGAACCGTAGAGACCATAAGGTGAACCAGGGTTGACACCGACCTCGGCCTACTTCCATGTAGTCGTCGATTACGTTCTTGCCAAATGTAGTATATGGAAGCACACCAGAATACATGGAATAACTTACTACGCACCCCCTTACCCGACCCCACTCGACACAACCAACTCAACTTCACATCTCAACCTGCCACCCGATGCGACGAGCCTAACTAACGCAACACAACAGACCACACCTCTCTCCCAAACCCACACTCCAAAAATAAATGAACTCGCGACTCCACACCTCCCCCACACAGAAGGCACCCCCCCTCCCCCTCTTGTTGGGGTTGATGCCCTAAAGTCTCGTGTCCTGTAGTTTGTAAACAGTTTGTACGAACGCTTGTGTTGTTTATATATGATATTTACTTCACATCTTGTATTTTTGCTCAGTTACTTATTTTATTTGTTTTACCACAAACCAATAAACATAAAATCTCTGGTTATCTGTATGTGACACAAGTATGTATGTGGTGACATACAAGTGGATCATGTCTTGAGTGATAACCAAAATGGTCTGTAGTATATGGATATAGGAGGGAAACCTTATCCTGGTAACGCTACGGATGCGGCCCGCTTTGTGGAATGGTCACAAGTGTTGTGACTTGTCACAGATGGTCTGATCCTGATCATTCGTGTTGGGGACATGCGAGCGAGGGCATCCTATACAAAGAGTTTGTATAAGACCTGACCACGAAGTGTTAACGTCTCGTTATATAACACCATTCATGACAGAGACTTCACTTCACTAGGATAACCATAGGTAATATGACCTCAATCCTGAGTGAGTTGGGAACTCTTGCCATTGAGGGTGGTCCTTTGATTTGTATGGGTGCGAGTGGCCAGGTCTCTGATTCAAACCTACCATTTTGAAGATTCGTTTGATTTGGGAGCTGGGAACTCAGTTACACAAGATGGAATTTACTTCTTCCCCGAGGTAGGGGTAAGTAGATAGATAGCTTCCTTAAGGGCTGATTCCAGAGCTAGAACGATGTGTCACACACCTTCTCTTGACCCGAGAAGTGTTCACACATAGTTGGACTATGTTGTATTGTTCATTAGAGGAACCAGTGGTACTTAAGGAGTGAGATGTAACTACAGAGGCATAACGGTAATTTGGCTCAGCTGTACTTACAAACATCTATGAAGGGTCATCGTACTCATGATTGGTTATATCCGATGGACATAGAAATATATCTGTGGTAAGAAGAGTTCAGCTGTTGGTCTTTAGTGGAATGTCTGACAGTTAACGGATGGTAGATCTCGTGGCTAAAGAGTTTAGTCAGCTATTCACGGACCGTTGGAGCTTCGAGCCACAGGTCCATTAGGTCCCCTAGGTAGCTTGGATAAAGTCAAGAACTAGTATTTGGGTTAATTTGAATTGTTCAAATTGACAAGAGGAAGTTCGATTATATATGATATAATTGGCTGAATGTATGAAATACATTATTTTGGAAGAAATTAGATATAAATATGATTTATATCAAGTAGAGGAGAAAATACTATAGTAGATATGTGATATCAAACTATAGGATAAAAATATAATATGATTATATTAATTAATTAATTAATTGGTTAATTAAATGATAATTATGCCAAAATTCACGTTCAGACGTGGGTTAGTGGGTAGCGTCGATTATTGTAACCGATGAGTTAAAATGAAAATTGTTTTCATTTTTGCATTGTCTGTCATTCGCCCAAAAGATTTCGAGAGCGCGCGTTGGTGAACATTCTAAGTGATTGCTTAAGAAAATCGAGAGACTATATGATAGCTCTTCTCCGCCTAAACGATCATCCTTCGCGCGCTAAACGATCACACACTGTCGCCTACACGCTCGGATAGCTTCTCTAAACGATCGTATAGTATGCCGATTTTACTAAAAGATCGTGTACCTTTTCCTAAACGATCGTTCAGTAAATCCTATACGATCGTGTAGTTCCTCCTAAATGATAAGCATTTCTGCTATGCGATAGCGTTTTATTCCCTCCCACTTACTTATCGCCTACACGATTCATGTTTCCTCCTTCCTCTATCAAATTCACCAAAGTCCACCCTTTGGGTTTTCACTCCGAGAATACCCGAGGCTCTTTAGTGATAGTGTCATCCCCGTTACGGTTGTGAGTTCGCGTTGTTCATGCTGTTGTAGTCGACGTATCCGATGGCCATTGGTAGATCACGTGGAGGTTTTCCGCTGTGTTGGAGTTCTGAAGATTGAAGATTGTCTTCAATTGGTATGAAACTTTTTTCCCTTTTATTATCTTGTTCTTAGCATGTCATTAATCAGTATTTGTTTGCATAACTGTATGTATTGAATGTATAATATGTATTTCGGTCACAGTGAGATCGGAGCGATCCGAACACGCTCATGGAACTCTTAGATATGAGATCCTTCAATTGGTATCAGAGCCAGGTTTTGATACTCCGATTTCATCTGTTGCAACGAAATGAGATTAACATTCATGGTGGGTGCATTTCTACACGAATTTAATGGTTAAATTTTGCTATGGATGTGCGGATTAATGGATGTTTTCGGGATGATTAGCCTCGGTTTGATTTAGATCCTTTTACATTTGCGATTGTTTGTAAAGGCCCCTGCGTTTTTGGGCATTAATAATCGTTATCGAGTCTGTATTCAAAGTTTGTTTGAATTTGAGTCATTCGTCGAAGAAGCAGATCTGTGCAAGTGTTGCATAAGAGTGGTACACGATCTGGGCAAGTGTTGCAGTTCTTTGAAGAAGGAGGCGGTTTAGGGTTGATCGCATTGTGCAGAAGATGTGCTACGCAATCGCTGTTGAACGCATGGGTTAAACGATGGGGTATGCGATCAAGAGTTGATCGTATCGTTTTGACGATCGGGTACACGATTGCTGAGTATCGTGTCGTGTAGATGATGAGATACTCGCGAATCGCTTAACACGCGGGCGCGCTAGATGATCATTTAGGTCAGCAAGCTTCATCGCTTAGTCATTGACTAAACGATTGCTTAGCATCGCAAGTTAAATCGTTTACCTGATTGCACGTATCGATTAGATGATGAGATGCTCGGTATCGTTTAAAGCGCACGCGCTAGACGATTGTTTAGGTCAGCAAGCTTCATCGCTTAGTAACTGACTAAACGATCATTTAGTAATGCACGGTAAATCGTTTACCTATCGTGACGCTACACGATCAGGCTTCGAAGCCTCCTCGTTGTCTACGCGATGGTTTACTTATGCTTCTATCGTCTAGTGCATGCTGAATGATCGTCTACCTACTGAAGTTTGCTACACGGTGAAGACCTCCTGGTGGTTCAAGACCCAGTTCGCCTGTGAACCGGTTTGCTCGATGAAAAATGTAATAGATAGGTTTTTTCATTTCGGTTTTTGTAAAGGCTCATTCCGGTCCATTAATCCTTGGTTTATTGCATGCGATGTATGTTTATTATATATCATATGGTATGCACATATAGTAAATCCCACCTTAGGTTATGCAATGGTCATGCATCATCTCTTTATTGTAATTGTTATAATTTAGAGAAGTATGATTTAATTATGTAAGAGCATGCTCATGCATCATATAATATAAGAGTTATATTTATGCATGCATAAAAAGCATTGACATGCATCATCTTTATATTATAATTGTTATAGTATAAGGGTGAATGATAGCATGTTTGCTTGGTTGTTACACGTTATATAAAAGTTATATATAGTAATAACCAGACATTGCATGAAGCATGACACATAGGTTATTTTTATAACTATTATAAACACCTCGTTGTGCGCAATGGTTTTATTTGTTTCTTTTTTAAAAGTTAAAGAGAAATTAGAACTAAAAGGAATAAGAAAAATATGCACGCTCACTTAGGTTTAATTCATGGTTTTAAAGTATTTAAAACTTAAATCACATAAACCTAAGATCACGGTTCTAATATGATTAGAAACCCTAAGGCTTTAATCTTTTAATCTATTTAATAGGATTAAATTGTCTAATAAAAGGTTAAAGTGTAGCAAATCTATCTATAAGAGACCTTTTGTCTAAGGCGGGTTCTGTCTAGGCTGGGGTATTTATGTTGACGGAAACGTAACACCCCTACCTGGGAACTTACCTAGAAAGGTGAATTAGATAGATTTGATGCATGCATGCAAGTTAAGGACAGTTCATTAAAGTGTTTAAATGTGACTACTTGAACTTATTCATATTTCATAGACAAATGTTGTTTATGAGCAGAGTTTAAAAAGACGACTTAGACTAAAATCAATAGCCAGATTGTCTAAGTTAATGAATCCCTAGGTAGAATATTCAGTGGGAGGTACTTAGGGCATAAGATGTTTCACTTAAACCTTTCACGTTTCTTCTAAATAGTCCACACCGTGAGATCTATCCTCAGCCTCACGACACCTTTGGCGTGTCCCCCCAACGGATGGTGTTTGAGTAGGTCAATATCAAGGTGGATGGAGAGAATGTTCATAGTAAGTGGGAGCGGGAAATGCGATAGCATATCCCTCGGTCTCCCTCGTTAGGTTGAATAAAGTTACTGCGCATCGCCTCGAGGCACCCTGGGAGTGTCCCCCTAAAGGATGGCAATTTTGCGCATTTCTTTATTTGATCTCCTATAAGAGGTTAAGGTAACTTAGTCTTTGTTCTAATCTTCTTCTTCCCTACGGTGGGCTCATTAGGGCGGGACTCTGGCACCAAAAACGAGGGGTTACACTTACGCGGAATAGTTAAAGGTTAACGATTCTGGACCGAAAAATGGTGGCTGTTAGGTTCAGTTCCAAGAGTTGGTTCTTCCTAATGGTTGGGAATATCTCATCCCAGCGAAAGGGCAACTGATCACCCCACCGGTGGCGTTTGTCCTGCCTCACTGGGGCATCATTGCAAAATAGAAGTCTATTACTTTGGGTACTTGAAACTGTTTTGCAAAACTGATTGGTTTAGAAGTGGTTTAACAATTACTAATAAAGTTTTGTTTGTATTTTCAGCAACATTTTCAAAATAGCAACAGCCACGTTGGCATTGCTAAGCGCCGAAAAGCTTACTGGCAATAATTTCGTAACATGGAAACACATGATCACGACGATCCTAATCATCGAGGATCTCATGTTCGCTCTCATGGAGGCTTGTCTTCCTATTCCAGCTCCGAATGCCGCTCGAAAAGTTCAAGAGGCATACGAGCGATGGACAAGGGCGAATGAGAAGGCCCGAGCCTACATCTTGGCAAGTCTTTCTGAAGTCTTGGCCAAGAAACATGAGTCTATGGTCTCAGCACGTGCGATCATAGAGTCCCTGCGAGGGATGTTTGGACAACTGTCTGAACAACTTATGCATGAGGCTCTTAAATACATATTCAACTCTAAAATGGAAGAAGGCACCTCTATTCATAAACATGTGCTAAACATGATGGTCCACTTTAATGTGGTGGAGTTGAATGGGTCCATCATCGATAAGGGCAGCCAGGTTAGCATGATCCTGCATTCTTTGCCGGAGAGCTTCTCGCACTTTGTTAGCAATGTGATTCTTAACAAAGGGAAATATAACCTTATAACTCTCCTCAACGAGTTGAAGACATACCAATTTTTACTGAAAAGTAAGGAGAGGCAGAAGGGTGAGGCAAATGTTGCTTCATCCTCCAGGACGTTCCATAGAGGTTCGACCTCAGGAACGAAGTCTGCACCTTCTGCTTCTAACTCTGAAAAGGGGAAGAAGAAGAATGGTGGTAAGGGAAAAGGGAAGGCACCTGCTAACCCACCGCCTGTTGTCCCAAGGAGGCGTCCATAGGTTGCTAAAGGAAAGTGTTTCCACTGCAACCAAGATGGACACTAGAAGAGGAACTATCCTCGGTATCTAAAAGAGAAAAAAGCAGCCAAGACGGATAAAGGTAAATATGATTTACTTGTGCTTGAAACTTGTTGAGTGGAGAATGATGATTCTGCTGGATAATTGATTCAGGCACCACTAACCATGTTTGTTCGTATTTTCAGGGGATTAGATCTTGGTGACAGCTGGAGGCTGGTGAGATGACGATGCGAGTAGGCATTGGGCACGTTGTCTCAACTATGGCAGTGAGAGGACTCCAGTTAGCTTTACAGAATAGGTTTCTTGTTTTAAATAATGTATATATTGTTCCTAAACTGAAGAGGAACCTTATTTCTGTAAAGTGTTTATTGCAATGTAAATATACTATCTCTTTTAATGTGAATAAAACGTTTATTCATAAAGATGGTGTTTTTTTTGCACAGCAAATCTGGAATCGAATTTATATGTGTTAAGGCCACTAGCCATTAATTCCCTCCATAATACTGAAATGTTCAGAACTGTCGTAACTCAATCAAAACGTCAATGAATTTCTCCAAAAGAAAATGCCCAACTTTGGCATCTACGTTTAGGGCACATCAATCTCAATAGGATTGAGAGATTGGTGAAGAATAGACTTCTAAGTGAGTTAGAAAAAAATTCTTTGCCAGTGTGCGAATCTTGTCTTGAGGGTAAGATGACTAAACGACCTTTTACTGGAAAAGGTTATAGAGCCAAGGAGCCTTTTGAGTTAGTACATTCTGACCTTTGTGGTCCTATGAATGTGCGAGCCCGAGGTGGCTATGCGTATTTTATTAGTTTTACTGATGATTACTCCAGGTACGGGTATGTTTATCTTATGCAACGGAAGTCTGAATCCTTTGAAAAGTTCAAAGAGTTCAAGGCTGAAGTTGAAAATGCATTGAATAGATGGATTAAAACACTTCGACCGGATCGAGGTGGAGCGTTTTTGGACTCGACATTCCAGAACTATTTAATAGAACAAGGAATCATTTCTCAACTCTCAGCACCAGGTACACCTCAGTAGAATGGTGTAGCGGAGAGGAGAAATAGGACCTTGTTAGACATGGTTCGCTCGATGATGAGTTACGCTTCCTTACCGAACTCGTTTTAGGGTTTCATAGTGGAAACTGCGGTATATATACTCAACTGTGTTCCCTCCAAGAGTGTTGCAAGATCACCTCTGGAGTTGTGGAATGGGCGTAAAGCTAGTTTACGTCACTTCCGCAATTGGGGTTGCCCTGCACATGTGCTTGAGGCTAATCCGAAAAAGTTGGAACCAGTCAAGGTTATGCCTCTTTGTAGGCTACCCTAAAGATACACGAGGGGGTTATTTTTATGATCCGACGGAAAATAGGGTGTTTGTTTCAACAAACGCTACTTTCCTGGAGGAGGATCATATTCGAGCACAGTCCATGAAGCAAAGTCGTGTTGCGTGAGCTTTCCAATGAAACTACTGAAACTTCAACAAGAGTTGTTGAAGAGCCTGCTACATCAGCAAGAGTTGTTGATGGAAGTTCATCTGATAGGTCGATTCCACCTCAAGAGTTGAGGGAACCTCGACGTAGTGGGAGGGTTGCGAATCCACCCGTTTTCTATCTGGGTTTCACGGAAATCCTTACTATGGTAGCAGATGGCGACGTTGAGGATCCGTTGTCTTATAAGAAGGCAATGGAGGATGTTGACCGGGATGGCGATGTTGATGAACCTTGTGTTTACAAGAAGATCATCAATGCTTCAGTAGTCTTCTTAGTGTTGTATGTCGACGATATCCTGCTCATTTGAAATGATGTAGGTCTACTGACTACAATTAAGAACTGGCTAGCGACCCAATTCCAAATGCAAGATTTGGGAGAGGCTCAGTTTTTTCTAAGTATACATATCTTTCGGGATCGTAAGAACAAAGTGCTAGCACTTTTCAGGCATCATACATTGACAAGATGTTGCTCAAGTACTCGATGCAGGACTCAAAGAGGGGCCTACTGCCATTTAGGCATGAAGTCACTTTGTCTAAGGACACGTGTTCTAAGACACCTTAAGAGGTTGAGGAAATGAGATGGATCATTCTAAACCATGCCATTTTAATGTTACTAACCCATTTACGAAGGCTCTCATGGCTAAAGTGTTTGAGGGTCACCTATAGAGCATAGGTCTACAGGATCGCCTGCGGCTGGGCTAGAGCAAGTGGGAGATTTTCTTGTGCTGGGCTTTTATGCCCTAGTTTATTGTTTTGTACTAGTTTTTTTGTACATCCCACTTCACTTTAGGACAAGTGGGAGATTGTTGGGGTTCATGCCCTAAAGTCTCGTGTCTTGTAGTTTGTAAACAGTTTGTACGAACGCTTGTGTTGTTTATATATGATATTTACTTCACATCTTGTATTTTTGCTCAGTTACTTGTTTTATTTGTTTTACCACAAACCAATAAACATAAAATCTCTGGTTATCTGTATGTGACTCAAGCATGTATGTGGTGACATACAAGTGGATCATGTCTTGAGTGATAACCAAAATGGTCTATAGTATATGGATATAGGAGGGAAACCTTATCCTGGTAATGCTACGGATGCAGCCCCCTTTGTGGAATGGTCACAAGTGTTGTGACTTGTCACAGATGGTCTGATTCTGATCATTCGTGTTGTGGACATGCGAGCGGGGGCGTCTTATACAAAGAGTTTGTATAAGACCTGATCACGAAGTGTTAACGTCTCATTATATAACACCGTTCATGACAGAGACTTCACTTCACTAGAATGACCATAGGTAACATGAACTCAATCCTGAGTGAGTTGGGAACTCCTATCATTGAGGGTGGTCCTTTGATTTGTATGGGTGCGAGTAGCCAGGTCGCCGATTCAAACCTACCATTTTAGGGATTCGTCTAATTAGGAAGCTGGGAACTCAGCCACATAAGATGGAATTCACTCCTTCCCCGAGGCAGAGGTAAGTAGATAGATAGTTCCCTTAAGGGCTGATTCTAGGGCTTGAACAATGTGGCGCCACACACCTTCTTTTAGCTCGAGAGGTGTTCACAATAGTTGGACTATGTTGTATTGTTCATTAGAGGAACCAGTGGTACTTAAGGAGTGAAATGTAACTATAGGGGCATAACGGTAATTTGGCTCAGCTGTACTTACGAGCATCTGTGAAGGGTCATCGTACTCATGATTGGTTATATTCGATGGACACAAAAATATATCTGTGGTAAGAAGAGTTCAGCTGTTGATCTTTAGTGGAATGCCTGACAGTTAACGGATGGTAGATCTCGTGTCTAAAGAGTTGAGTCAGTTATTCATGGACCGTTGGAGTTTCGACCCACAGGTCTATTAGGTCCTCTGGGTAACTTGGTAAAGTCGAGAATCAGTATTTTGGTTAATTTGAAATGTTCAAATTGACAAGAGGAAGTTCCATTATATATGATATAATTGGACTGGTTAATTATATATGATATAATTGGCTGAATGTATGAGATACGTTATTTTGGAGGAAATTAGATATAAATATGATTTATATCAAGTAGAGGAGAAAATATAGTAGATATGTGATATCAAACTATAGGATAAAAATATAATATGATTATATTAATTAATTAATTAATTAGTTAATTATATGATAATTAAGCCAAAATTCACGTTCGGACGTGGGTTAGTGGACAGCGTCAGTTATTGTAACCGATGAGTTAAAATGAATTTTTTTTTCATTTTTGCATCGTTCGTCATTCACCTAAAAGATTTCGAGAGCGCGTGTTGGTGAACATTCTAAGTGATCACTTAAGAAAATCGAGAGACTATACGATAGCTCTTCTCTGTCTAAACGATCGTCCTTCGCGTGCTAAACGATCGCACACTGTCGCCTACACGCTCGAATAGCTTCTCTAAACAATCGTATAGTGTGCCGATTTTACTAAACGATCATGTACTTTTTCCTATACGATCGTTCAGTAAATCCTACACTATCGTGTAGCTCCTCCTAAACGATAAGCATTTCTACTATGCGATCACATTTTGTTCCATCCCACTTGCTTATCGCCTACACGATTTGTGTTTCCTCCTTCCTCTACCAAATTCACCAAAGTCCACCCTTTGGGTTTTCACTCCGAGAATACCCGGGGCTCTTTAGTGGTGGTATCGCCCCCGTTGCGGTCGTGAGTTGTGCTGCTGCAGTCAACGTATCTGCTAGGCATTGGTAGATCGCGTGGAGGTTTTCCGCTGCGTTGGAGTTCCGAAGATTGGAGATTGTCTTCAACTGGGATGGAACTCTTTTCCCTTGTTATTATCTTGTTCTTAGCATGCTGTTAATTAGTACTTTTTTGCATAATTGTATGTATTGTATGTATAATATGTATTTTGGTCACGATGAGATCGAAGCGATCCGAACACGCTCATGAAACTCTTAGATATGAGATCCTTCATCTCTGACAACACACCCCAACTCCTCAACCAATCCTGCGTGCCCAACCTGTCCCTCACAGTTAGCCACGCACAGAAGAAGTGACATGGAATACCACCCCCCGCCCATAAAATACCAGCCCAAGACACCCTAGGACGACAAGGACGCAAACTCTCCCACGCACTAGCGATAGAAAACCGACCACTCGCATCCGGCACCCATACCCAATAATCTTCCCCCCTCACCCTAGGCCCCACTGCCTGTATAAGACCCCAGATCTCAAGAAGCTTCCAAGACACTGCAGGCCAACTCTAACCTCCCTCACCATTTATGAATTCTGACAACCGCGCCTCCAAACTACTCCCTGCATCATAAACCACCTCAAACCGTATGAATCCAAAATCGCACCCCTCGATAACCAAGGATTCCACCAAACAAAACAAGACCGACCATCACCAACCATCAAACGAACCAAATGCTTGAATCTATCTCTATTTCACAAGATAGCCCTCAAGCACCAAGACCTCCCAACCTCACTCCAACCAGCCCACAAAGACCGCCCACGCAAAACATAAGCTTTCACCCACGCCACTCATAATGAACCCGATTTAATTAAGAGAAGCCAGAGAAGTTTTATAATAGCAGTCTGGTTCCAAGATGCCACATGCTTCACACCCAACCCCACCTCGCCCAACGGCAAGCACACCTCATCCCACGCCACCCATGCACCACCCCGACTCATCGTACTACCCTTCCATAAATAACTACGTAACAGACGATCAACCTTATGAGTTACACACACAGGCAACACGAAGATGCTACACCAAAACACCTGAAAGGATTGTAAGACAGACTTAACAAGTTGTAACATCCCAGCAAAGGAGAGGGACCGCGCTACCTAGCTTCTAATACAAGCTGTAATCCTCTTAATCAAATAAGCACAATCCTCAGCCTTCAACTGACCCGCCAATAAAGGTAAACCCAGGTTCCTAATAGGCAGCGAACCAAGAGAGAAACCCATAAACGCAGCTAGTTCCTCTGCCTCCCCAGACTCCATACCTTCAACAAACATGGAACTCTTTCCAACATTAGCAACTAACCCAAACAACCCTGCAAAATCTGCCAGGACCTGCCTCATAAACTCCAAAGAATCTCTCTCAGCTGCACATAAAATCATCAAAATGTCTGCAAAAACCAAATGAGTCAGGCCCACACGCTCACACCGATCATGGAACCTAAATCACACAGGAGGATTATTCAACAACCTAGACAAGACCTCCATCACCATCACAAACAAAAAAGAAGACAATGGATCCCCCTGCCTCAACCCTTTCCTACTAGGAAAAAACCCCTCAAGGGAACCATTAACCATCACAGAGAACATAGGTGAAGTAACATAAGCTCTCATCCAACTAACAAACTGAAGGGGCGTACCTATAGCCAACAACATACGAAACAGAAAATCCCAATTGACTGAATCATATGCCTTTTGAAGGTCTACCTTTAACAAACAATGCGACTTCCCTTTGCCATCCTTATAGCCCCCCACAAGCTCCTGACACAATAATATGTTTTTGAAAATCGACCTACCCAGAACAAACGCAGACTGGTTACCACTGATGAAAGCAGGTAACAACAACCACAATCTCTCAGCTAAGATCCTCGAGATACACTTATACACCAAATTGTAACAAGAAATATGACGAAACTTTTCCATACGTTTAGCTCCCCGCCTCTTTGGGATAAGAGTGATTGCAGTAGAATTAACTCCACCAAGAAGGTAACAGGACTAAAAAAAATTCAGCACAGCATCACAGAAACCATCCCCAACCACATTCCAAGCAGCTCTGTAAAAATCAACTGAAAACCCATCAGGCCCAGGAGCCTTTCCAGACTTCATCAAGATTAAAGCCTTCTTAATCTCATCCCAAATCACTGGGCGACCAAGCACCTCCACCCCCTCCTCGGACCAGCTAAATTGCACAATATCCTCAATTCGGGTAGTAAGATCCCTATACCCCACTGGCTGAGACCCTAAACAACCCCGAAAGAAATCTACTGCCACCCTGTCATGCACCATCTGGTGAGTCCCCCCAGCATTCACGATCGTAAATAAACCACTGCAGTTGCGTCGAGAACGAACACAGCGATGAAAGAAAGTTGTGTTCATATCACCTAACTCCAGCCACCTCACCTTGGCCTTCTGTCGGAGTGAGGCCTCCTCCAATCTTACCACTGACCAGAACACCTCAGTGGCCCGAGCCGCCTCTGCACACACCGACTCTGAAGCAGGATCCCTTTCTACCTTCGCCTGAGCAACCTCTATAACCTGCTTAGCAGCCCTCACCTTATCAACTAACACAGAGATATGCTCTCAAACGAAGCACGTAAAACTCTCTTCACTGCCTTCAAATTTCGCACAAAACTAACTATAGGGGACACATCCTCAGACCTTCTCCACACTGACCTGATAGTATCAATAAAACCCTCAGCCTCCGTCCAATGAGAAAAATAACGAAAAGTGGGAGGTGGCCTACTCCTCGTCTTCCTGTAGACTCCAAAAGAGAGCTATGATGAGAAATTCCCCACCGACCAACCCTAACCTCCAAATACGGAAAAGCTACCTTCCATGCCTCATTAGACAAACAACGATCCAACCGGCGCAAGATACCATTCCCCTGAATTTTACTAGTCCAAGTAAGCCAGTTACCTATCACACCAAACTCAACCAGATCCACCTTCAATAATGCCCCATCAAACTTCTCCATCTCCCTCAAGCTAGGGCAACCACCAAAATCCTCCGAACTATTACGAATAACATTAAAATCCCCTAAAACAACTCTAGGAAGCTGCCACGAGACACACACATCCATCAGCTGAGACCACAAGTTCCTCCTCTCGTTCATAGAGGCATACACAACACCGATATGTACCCTAGCAGTAGATACAATATCCACTAAGGTTCCAAAAATGAACTGATCCCAATTGACATTAATAGAAAACTCATAGACACTCTTTTGCCACATCACCCAGATCCTCCCAACTCCCCACACACTATAACTACACATACAACTCCACGCATCACCAAACCTACCCATCACCATACCAAAATTTTCATGACGAACCCTCATCTCAAGCAAGCAGTAGAAAGTAATAGAGGATGAAGCTAGAAAGTCTGCTACCACCCTACACTTAACAGGGTCGTTCAACCTCCTAACATTCTAGGAACACCAAATCATGGATCTTGCAACAGATCACACCTACCACCTCCCAATGGGCCTTTGCCCGAACTCTCGAACATCTCATCCATAACAGACAATGGATTAGGATCTGCCTACACTAGAGCCAAAGCCAGCGTGTCTCCCTCCTCATCACACAAAATATCAAACTTATTGCGATCATCAACATGCTTTACAAACCCCGTAATTCTAGGGGACCTATATACTGCTCTATTCCTCAAGGGCACCGAGTCCGGTGACCCACTGCCACCCCTATGGCCTACACCTCCTCCATCCCGCCTACGACGACTGACCATAGTAAACTCGTCAACACTCCCTACAGACTTACTTCTAACCATTGGGCTATTTCTTCTTTCACCAATACCCACGTCCTGCTCCTTCCTCACACTCTTAATATCCCCATTCTCCCCCAAACACCCCTCATTAACCGCCACAATATACAACTTCTGACTCTTTTCCACACCCTACTTTTCACACACAGCCCTAGTATGCCAAAAGGATCCACAGCAAGCACACCTATAAGGTTTCCACTCATACACTATTGGAATAATAAACTCCCGACCTCGCATTCTAATAGTGACTGAAGGGGGCATTAACGAATCACCATCCACCCGAACACAAACCCTCACATACGATAACCGCTGCCACTCTCTTGTTGCAACATCAAAAGAGGCAGGTTTACCCACGACACTAGCTAACACTGTTAAACCCCTATCCGTCCACAACTCCAGGGGAACGCGCTCCAATTTAATCCAGATAGGAACAAAATAAAAAACAAAGGTTTTAGGAACAATACCTGGGGACTATTGTCGTAATAAAATGGGTTTGCCACCCAAGTACCACGAACCATTCTCCAGCACCCAATCCTTTAACTCTACCTTTTGAAATTTAAAGATAATCAAACTGTTCTCCAACAAGGTAATAGTTGACATCTCTACGCGTCCCCAAATTCTTTGAATAATTCGACAAATAACAGTATATGGGAGTTTGGCATCCACAAACTGACCAACCAAAGATTTCTCCCACAGACAAACACGCTCTTCAATAATTTCCTCATAGGGTTCAACAATAACCTTATCATCTTCAACCACTGGGGGAATGAACTCTAAATTTCCTCTCAACTTCGACCCAAAAAGGGCCGCCCACGAATTACCCCCTTTCACGCTGTGACTAGAACCACCAGAATCACCCCCTTCTCCAACATGACCAATTTAGGACCAAACCCCCTAGCCAAACCAGTTTTGGGAACCGACTCCTACCATACACGAAGATCCCGTGTGCCCACCGAGCGACCCTCACTACCAAAAGGCCCAGCCCATGAAACCCCCTCCCTGCCTAACTTCTGCCCCCCTGAGCCTCCCAACTCTGGCCCAGCACCATGCGGCCCACCCACCAAAACCCCCACTTCTTTTGACCCTTTTCCCAGCTCCCCTAGAACCAAACCACCCCCTTCAACTCTAATCACCCCAATTCCATCAAGGCCCAACCCAACACCCCTCACAACCTGGTTTTCATTCGAGCCCCCATCACCCTCAAGGCTCTCAGACACACCCTTCAGACCCTGGTCCCCAACTCCACAAGAGCCCAAACTCCCCTACCCATCAACTGACCCAAAACCCAGTCCACCCAGATCAACACCCACAACTCGACTTACTACCGAATCTAGGTTAGGCGACAATGACTTCCCTTCGACCGCCTCTGAAACACCCACCGTCGACCTCCCCAGCCCTACTTTGTCAACACTCCTCGTACTAGACCCGTCACCCTCCTCAGAACGACCGTCAGACAACCCTAAATCCTTCACCTCTGAAGAACGAGCATCCAGACCCAAATCAAACTCCGGTCTAAGCAGATGAAAGGGTTTCTAAGCAACTCGACCTCCATTCTTCTCCTTCAGTCTTAAAGGCGACCGTTTATGCACCATCGTCACCCACTTTTGCCGTGGTTAACCCGTACCTCAATACCTCTAAAGGCACGAACTACCTCGAATTAGAACAACTGCGATCATGCCAAACAAACCGAACCAGCACCTCGAACCAACCACCTCGACAGCGACCGACCAGACGAACGACGAAACGAACCACTAGCGGTGAAGAAAAGAATTGGACGACCTAAAGCGGTGAGAAACGGACCTGGAGATGACGGACGAACTGTCGAACTGGAGCGGTGAAGAAACCGACGTCGAAACTGAACGAAACGAATAGACGACCTACGACAAAACCCAACAGCGGCGGCATTAAACCCTAGAAGACGAGGCGCCGAACGAAAATTATCTTAAAACTTAATGATAATAATAATATTTCCCCTTCTCCAAGTATTTCCCTTTATACTTTTAGTACTAATTAATTATAAAATCATTATTTAATTAATTGGTACATTAATTAAATGACCATACTAATCATATTTAATATATACATTTAATTAATTATCATAGATATCATATATTTAAACTAACCTCCAATTTCCATCATTTATCAATCAATTAATTAACCATTAATTAATCAATTAAATCACATTTAATATGGAGTTAATTAACATATAAATATCACATATTTATATGTATACATCTATTTATGAATCAAATTCATATAAATCTAATATTTGAATCTTATTCAAATATATCTCTCTTACATAATTTTGATTATAGATCATATCTATAATTAACCATTATATATTAATCTCATTAATATAAAATTTTCTCATTTGATTTGAACAATTTAAATCATTCCTCATTACTACAACTAACAAATGGACCTTATGGACTTACAGATTAGAAACTCCAATGATATGAGATTAATTGATTAAACTTCTTTAATCCAATTAATCAATATTCATTAACTATTGATCATTCTATTAAAGACCGATAGCTGCACTCATCGCACTGTAGATATATTTCTGTGTCCATGGATATAACCAATCAACAGAGCAATGACCCTTTAAATGCTCATAACTACAACTATGTCAAAATACCGTTTTACCCCTACAATTACATCTAACTCCTTAGGTACCATTGATTTCTCTAATGAACAAACAGTTTATAGTCCAACTATAAATTAATATCTCTTGAGCCAGTGAGAAGTTGAAGCCTCATTATTCAAGACCCGAAATCAACTATTAAGGGAGCAATTCATCTACTTTCCCAAGGAATGTGAAGGAGTAAATTCCATCTTGTATAGCTATGTTCCCAGTTCCCTAATCAGAAAAATTCTCAAAATGGTAGGCTTATTGAATCGGCTATCATGAACACTCTCATCCATAAAGATCAAAGGATTGTCATCATAAACAAGAATTCACAATTCACTGAGGATTAAGGTCAAGTCTCCTATGGTCATCCTAGTAAAATATTAGTTTCTTCAAGTAACGGTGTTATAAAGAAAACCTAATTATTTTGTTGTCCAATCTATGTATAAACTCCTTTATACAGGATATTCCCACTCACATGTCTTTACATGAACAATATGGTTCATATGTTAGGGATTAGTGTCCTAATTCTCTCGAAGTCTCGTAGTTTGTAAACATTGTACACACATTGTTATTAATAAAATAAGAGTTATTTTATTTGCATTTATTCATATCCAATAAACTAAGATCCGTGGTTATTTTATATAAACTTAAGCATGTATGTGAGACATACAAGTGGATCATGTCTTAAGTAATAACCAAAATGGTCTGTAGTATAAGGATAAAGGATGGATGCCTTATCTTGGTGACACTATAGAAACGACCTGCTTTGTAGAGGTTTACAAGTGTTGTAAACTACTACAGATGGTCTGATCCTGACCATTCATGTGGAGACATGCGAGGCGGGATGCCCTATACAAAGAGTTTGTATTGAAGGAAATCGAACACGAGGATTTCCATGAGCAGCAGAAAGATCATTCCAAATTACAATCATGTATGAACATTACAATTACAGTCAAAACACAAACATATTGTTATGCATTCATTATAGAAATTACAACATGATACAACAAAAATCAAGGAGAAATCTACACACATTTGTAGACTCGTCTCCACGCTCCTTGATCAGGAACACTCAAACACAACAATCTCGAACGCTCGTCCAACACGATAATTACACAACACGAACATCGTGCACTCGAACTCAGTGATCACCTCGGTCACGAACAACCTAACAACACGAACGGCCTCCACAGAACCTCGACGACATTGAGTTGAGTATGACACCAAGGCTGCCTTGGTATTCTCGGTGTGAGAATCCAGAGGGTGGGTTTTGTGTGGACTTGGTTTGAGGCAGAAGACGAAGGATACAATAATCCTATAAACGATTGAGCAAGTGAGAGATGACAGAACCTATCATATAGGACGATGTCCAATCGTTTAAAAAAAGCTAAGCGATTGTCTAGCAAAAGCTAAGCGATCGTTTAGTTCATTGCTTAGTTGCGTGTCTATCACCTACAAACACTACATGATCGTTTACCTTGGTTCAAGTTGTCGCTTAGTAAATCCTATTTACTTGACAACTTCTGCTTCGTGAGATTTCGAGAGAGAAAATCTCAAAATAATTTTGCCAAAAACTTACTAAAATTAGGAAAACAATTTTCCTTTTATCTCACGGTTACCATGAAACCACCAATAACCTCTCACTTAATTGGTTATTAGAGAAAAAGATTTAATTACCCAATAATTAATATTATTATAAATATAAATGATAACCAACTTATCATACTATATTTATAACCTATAGTTTTAATATTTCATCTCATGAAACATATATACCATGGTTCTTTTTCTTTTCCATGGCACTTAATGTAAATTTCATTTACATTAATCCTCCACTAGATGTATCTCATACACCATACCGATTATATTATATATAATCAAAATACCTCTTGTCAATTAGAACATTTCAAATCACACCAAGAACTGATCCTCAACTGAATCCATTGAGCTACCAAGGGGACCTTATGGACCTGTAGCTCGAAGCTCCAACGGTACGTGAATAACTGACTAGACTCTTTAATCACGGGATCTACCATCCGTTAACTGCCAGACACTTGATGATGGGCAGAAATGCATGCCATTATAGGCCTTTTATTTAGAATTATGATGGTTGTTAAGTAGAATATGCGGCGAATATGTTAGGAATTCATGAGAAAATGAGTTTGCGTCAATCGACATTAAGAATCTCGACTAACCCACTATTATGTGTTATTATGCGTTCAATTGTCTATCTTTGTAGCTAACGCAGGAAGCGGACGCATATACGGAAGCCGAGCTATCGCAAAGACGACCGCATGCGGAGAAACTCTTCATCGCAAAGGCGAACGCATATGTTCGATGCATGGACGTTGTGGCCATCGACCGCATGCATCCATCACATAGAAGTTGTGGTCGTCAAGCGAATGCGGTCATCACATAGAAGTTGCGGTCATCAAGTGAATGTGGTCATCGTAAAGAGATTGCGACTACATAATGATAACCATAGTAGAGGGATGAACGCAAGGTTGGTGGAATGCAACATGAACGCATACCTCGGGAGTATCAAAAGATGATGTTGACATTTCACCTACCACGCCGTTAGCAACAGAGATTCAAAAAAGGACCATCACGCCGTGAATATCAGAATCAGAGCAGGTTCATTAATACTGTCGACGATTAAGCTTTATAAATAGAAGCCGATGAGTAGAATTTCAAATCATCCAAGGTTTTTCACCTGAGGCTCCCCGCCTTAGGGCAGATCCTTATGATCCAGACCAAAGCGTAAGAAGATAGTTTGAGAGTTCTTCATCTCCTTCATCCATTCTGAGTGATGATCGGAGCCTTCTCTAGAGTTAGAGCTCGAGAGAGAGTCTGCTCCACCGCCCTTCCATGGCTCCACCGGCAGCCTTGATACACATCTGCTGGAAGCAAGACATTCCTTCCAACATTGCTTCCAGGAAGCCTTTCCATTTCTTTTCTTTCCTTATATTGTATTGTATTACATTTTGGCTTAAGGAATTAATACATTTTGTGATCAATGTATTTCTATATTTTCCTTCGACTCCATCTCTATCTTCATTCACTTAGTACCCTTTTCTTTCATTGCATCACTTACTGAGATTGTTAGAGTATCACATACTTAATCATGCGACATAGGAATATGAAGCATGTAGCAAACCACCAGGAGGTGTGCGTTGCGCGAGTGTTATGAGAAAACCTTATTTATTTAGTGTGAAGCTGTAGCAACGCTTGTCTATAAGCAGACGCAATGCTTATCTATGAGTAAAGTCAACAACAACCAACTGCCTGGGAGGGCAAGTGGTTGGTCGCATTAAGCAATGTAAGCAAGTGTTCACTAGAGATAGGAATAATCTTACGTCAACCAGGTTTATGCATTACCTTGTCTTATGAGCGCATCACTCATCATTTAGGCATACTTGGGAGAGTAGTCTAAAAACCAAATCTAAGTCTCGGGAGAGCGGATTGGATCGCATAAGCAAGAATGGGGAACTTAGAGATAAGCTCTGTTTGTTATTACACAGCGTATGCACCATACGGATAAGATATTGCATGCGTTCAGAAGTAGGATACGGTGGTATGTGGTCATCACGCTTATGTGTGAAAGCACGTGAGGGGGTTATGAAGGCTTAGAAATAGGCTTCTCGGCACTATCGCATAAACATCGCATGTGTCCTAGAATTACGCACAAGTATGTGTAGCATGATCGCATAGCTTGTGTTGGCTGGGGTTGCCCTTGCAGTTAAGTCAGTGTTGCAGTGAAGACATCTTCACATTTTATCTATTTTTCCATGCATTTTACTATGCGTCAACAATTTCCGTGTCTCTACCTCTCATTCATACTTCCACTACTTTGTCTGTTAGTTAAGAGTAGGAGTAGTTTATAGCCTATAACCCCTATCATTCTTTTATTCATCATTCGCAAACACATCACCGGATACATTCAGCTACAAGTCCTTGAGTTCGACCTTGGATCACCCGAGAAACTTGCATCACGTTATACTTGGCGAGAGCGCAAGAAAACTTGTGATAGGAACGCTTGGTCATTGCATATGAGATCAACGCATACATTCCATTCCAACGCATGACCACCGGCGCATGAGAACCAACACATAACTTAAGACATGCATCGCATATTGCGTCCTCCTAATTTTACATCATCAGCACTCCACTAAAGATCGACAGCTGAACTCTCCTTACTACATATATATTATGTGTCCATCTTAACCAATCAGAAGTGCGACAACCCTTCACAAATCACTCGTAAGTACAGCTAGGCCAATAACCGTTATGCCCATGTAGTTACATCTAACTCTTTAAGTACCATTGATCCCTCTAATGAACATAAGTCATAGTCCTACTATGACTGAGTCCTCTCTTCCAAAGAGAAGTTGTGGCCACTATGTTTAAGCCCCGGAATCAGTCCTTAAGGGAGCAATCTCTCTACTTATCCCTGCTTCGGGAAAAGGAGTGAATTTCATCTTGTGGATTGAGTTCCCAGCTCCCAAATTAGATAAGTCCCCAAAAAGGTAGACATGTTGAGTTGACAATTTGGCCACTCTCATCCATACTAATCAAAGGACCGCCCTTAAAGGCAGGAGTTCCCAAAACACTCAGGATTGAGGTCATGTCACCTATGGTCATTTAGGCGAGATGTAAGTCTCTAGTATCAATGGCGTTATATACAGAGTCTAGTCATCTCGTGGTCCGGTCTTATACAAACTCTTTGTATAGGACACCTCCACTTGCACGTCTCCACATGAATGGTCAGGATCTACCATCTGTAGTAGTTTACAACACTTGCAAACCTCTACAAAGTGGGTCATATCCGTAGTGTCACCAGAATCAGGTATCTCACCTTAATCCTTATACTACAGACCTATTTAAGTTATCACTTAAGGCATGCTCCACTTGTATATCGCATACACATGCTTAAGTTTACATAAGATAACCATGGAGCTTTGTTTATTGGATAAGAGTAAATGCCATAATGAAATTACAATTATTTTATTCCTCAAAAAATGTGTATCATTACAAACAACGAGACTCCGAAAGAATTAGGACACCAATCCCAACATATATAAGACCGGACCACGAGATGATTAGTCTCTTTATATAACATGATTGATAATTGAGACTTACATCTCACTAAAACGACCATAGATGACATGACCTTAATCTTGAGTATTTTGGGAACTCCTGCCTATGAGGATGGTTCTTTGATTAGTTTGGGTGAGAGTGGCCAAATTACCAACTCAACAAGCCTACCTTTTTGGGGATTTGTCTGATTGAGGAGCTGAGAACTCAATTACACAAGACGGAATTCATTTCTTCCTCGAAGCAGGGGAAAGTAGATAGATTGCTCTCTTAAGGATTGATTCCAGGTCTTGAACATAGTGGTCACACCCTCTCTTTGGAAGAGAGAACACAGTCATAGTGGAACTATGACATATTGTTTATTAGAGGAATCAGTGGTACTTAAGGAGTTAGATGTAACTACAGGAGAAAAACGGTAATTTGGTCCAGTTGTAGTTACGAGCGATCTGTGAAGGGTTATCGCACTGTTGATTTGTCAATATGAACACAGAAAAATTTCTGTAGTGAGAAGAGTGCAGCTGTCGGACTTTAGTGGAGTGCTCGACAGTTAACGGATAGTGGATCTCGTGACTAAAAAGTTTAGTCAGCTATTCACGTACCGTTAGAGCTTCAAGCTACAGGTCTATAAGGTCCCCTTGGTAGCTCAATGGGTTCAAGTTGAGAATCAGATTTTGGGGTTAGTTTGAAGTGTTCAAATTAACAAGAGGAAATTCAATTATATGTGTTATAATTGGTGTGATGTATTAGATACATTACTTGGAGGAATTAATGTAAATATGATTTATATTAAGTACCATAAAATAGAAAAAGAACTATGGTTTATATGTTTCATATGATGAAATATTAAAATTATAGGTTATAAATATAATATAAAGGTGTTTGTAGTGACAGAGGAGGGCTTTATCTATAATGGCTGAAAAACAAAGTAAGAGTGAGATAAAATTTAAGAAGAAAAATATTGGTGGCTAGAGCTGGGATAAAAAAAAAAATTATTTACAAACTTTTATTAATGCAGCTTTATTTGTGCCTTTTTTTAATCATTCTATTTACTTTAGTTTTTTTAAAAAACTTGCATCATGATTACTAAATTTGCACCAAAAGAATCCATTTTATTGATATATGTATATTATGTATAATTATAGGTATAATGAATATTTATATTGATTTGATTTGATCTACATAATATGTATGGAATCAACCAAACTATTGTTCATAATTTGGTTTAATTTCTTATACTTCAATGGCAAAATCAAAATTGGAGGTTCTTTTTCACTTTTTATTTCCTCTAATCACCTCCTTAATTTATAATAATAATAATAACAACAATAATAATTGTTAATAGGATAATATTTATATTTCAAAATAAATATAATCTATGCTCTACCATTTATATCTATAATATTAATATTTTCTTTGAATTTTAAATTTACGTAATTTGATAGATAAAAGTGTACATCAATGACTTCATCAATTACATCAAATCATTTGATTACCTATAAAATAGAAAAAATATATGTATATATTAAAATTAGTATTGATGAATTTAAAATAATTATAATTTATTTTTTATTTTTATTTTTATTGATGATGGTTAATATATATAATCTATGCTCTACCATTTATATCTATAATTTATTAGTAAAAGGGTAAATTTTTTAATTTTGTAGAACCATTGTTCCTCTTTTTTAAATTTTAAATTATATTTACAAGAATGTCATAACATTAATAAGTGCATAAATTAGTAAAATTCTCTAAACATCTAATATTTTAAATGTTGAGAAGCTTTTTTTTTCAATAATAAGCAAAATCTTGTATAATGACAAATTAATTTATTATTCATTAATTCAATAATTATAAGTGCCTTTTAGTAATTTAATAAATCATAATTAATAATTAAATTTTTTAGTACCATTAAAAATAAATGCTTTGCAGTTAGAAAAATAGATAGATGGGCATAAAAATTGGGGTAATGGACAAAAATGACATTTTTTAATTTTTGATTTTGATTTTTGGACCTTTTTTAAAAAGTATGTTTTTTTTACCTCCACAAATTTGAAAATGAATGAAAATTACCCTAATACCCTTCACATTTCAAAACTCACTCAAACCCTCCAAACCCCCACCTTTCTTTTCTATTTTCACTATTCTCTATTTCATAAGTCCTCAATCTCATTCCATTTCACTCTTCCCATTCTACATTTCTTTGTCATTCTCCTTTTCATTAAAGATCATTGGGATTTTTCAACTAAGGTATGGGTTTTCATTTTGTTTCACTCAATGTGTTAGTTTATGTTAGGTGTTCTTGTGTGAATATTTGAAATCTATGTTAGATCTATGTTGAATGTTATTTTTTTTTTTCCTAAAAACATCATGTTCGACATTTTCTGAATAAGTTTGAGCCTAAAATGCGTTTTCGAAAATCAGTCTTACCCGACCTGGCTTTATACCATTGTGACTGGGTATGTGACCGAGCGGACAAGTTTGAGGTTGCTTGGGAATAGATTTAGGGAAGAGGGATTGTGCCCAGTGGTAGACCAGCCGGGTTGTATGTGTATTTCGACCGAGTATGGACGGGAAATAGAGGAAAGGACGAGGGAGAAGGGGGCAAAACTGGGTAGGAGTAGGTGGCGCTCAGTCCTGCTCGATCGGGTATTGGACCTGATAGGTGGAGGGCACCGGGTAGAGAGGAGGCACGCGTGGAAGTATTGGGAGCAAACAATCGGTTAGTACCATCGCCTAGTATTAAACGATTGGTTAGCTATGATAGCTTAGTACTAAACGATACGTTGGATTTTCTAAACGACAACACTACATGATCGTTTAGCTACGACGCGCACTAAGCGATGTGATGAAGAGCTACGCGATAGCACTAAGCGATCATTTAGATGTAGAGCTAAGCGATCGTGGCGTGGGAACTAAACGATACGTTAGATTTTCTAAACGATGGTACTACACGATCGTTTAGCTACGCGCGCGTTAAGCGATGCGATGAAGTGCTACGCGATAGAACTGAGCAATCATTTAGATGTAGAGCTAAGCAATCGTGGCCTAGGAACTAAATGATACGTTGAATTTTCTAAACGATAGCACTACACGATCGTTTAGCTACGACGTGCGCTAAGTGATGCGATGAAGTGCTACGCGATAGAGCTGAGCGATCGTTTAGATGTAGAGCTAAGTGATCGTGGCGTGGGAATTAAGCGATACGTTGGATTTTCTAAACGATGGCACTACACGATTGTTTAGCTACATCAAACACTAGACGATAGCCGTGTAGGGGGAGGGGAACCGGGTAGAGGGGGGCAGGCCGCGTATGGGATGCTTCTGGAATTTGGCCCGGCCCAGCCCGATCGGGTACTGGATCAGGTAGGGGTATTCTGTTTTTTCATCCGACCGGGTATGGGCCGGGCCATTTATTTATTTATTTATATTTATATATAATTTTTTTTTAGGTATGCATTGATGATCATGATGTGTTGTCTTCTAATTTATCTATTTCATGAAAAATGTAGGTTATAATGGAACTAGATATGAAGGTACATCCTAATGACCATTTTCCTACGACCTTTTCATGTTGTTCCCACATAGGAAAGGCTATCCCTAAAATTAAGAAAAAACTATCTCCGACACAATTAGCCATGTTTAGACAAACATGTTTTGGTCCTCTCCTTGACACAAACATCATCTTCAATGGACCAGTAATTCATTATATTTTTCTTCGGGAGGTAGAGGAACCTAGGAGAGATGTTATTAGCTTTAATCTTATGGGGAATAAAGTATCCTTCAACCAAGTAGAGTTTAACATTATCACAGGACTAAAACATCAAACTAGAAATGTGAGGGGAGAAAATTCTTTTGTTAGACTTAGAGCCAAGTATCTAAACGATAATGAGGGCATGAAGGCATACGAGTTGGACTCTATTTTTCCAAGTCTTGAGTTTGAAAACGATTTTGATGCAGTAAAAATTGCATTTTTTTATTTTATTGAGTTTGCTATGATGGGTAGAGAGAGGAAAAAGCAAATGGATTTTGAAAATTTAAAGATCATAGACGATTGGAATAGATTTTGTAATGAGGATTGGAGTAAGAAAATTTTTTCCAATACAATTAAACGATTCAAACAAGGATTGAAAGATAAAGCACAGACTTATAAAGGCAATGTAGATGGAAAACAACAGACGTACAGTCCTTACGAGTTTCCCTATGCTTTTCAGGTAACTTAATTAGTTTGATTTAATGAATATTCATAAAAGTACACCACTGATATACACTTACATTTCATATAGGTATGGGCATATGAAACGATTTCATTAGTATCCGAACGCATTGCAAACTGATTGAATGACAACGCGATACCATGCATTTTGAGATGGTCGTGCTCACATTGTCCTCCATATGGAGTGACTAGAGACGAAGTCTTTGGGTCAGATGCAGTATGTTTCTTCTTAATTTTTCTGGGTTAGAATTATTTCGATGATTATAGCTTTTTAGTTTATTTATTCATGATTACAATTTTTTGTAGGTGAGAATTACATTGGAACTTGTTCCTTCTGAGGAAGAGATTCAATTTATGAATCGTGTTATGGAGCCACCCATCCCTCCACTTGCACCAATTGCACTAAGGAGGTCGATGACAGTGACAATCAACAGACATGACGAGAAATCCCAGAAGAAAGGGAAGAAGTATCACAAATTGGTTAAGCTAGTCAAACGTCTTGATCGTTGCGTGGAAAGTGTGGAACGTGACCTAAAAAGCATTAATAAGTACTGTCGATGATTATCAAAAGTAAGGATATACCAAAACGTCTTGATGATGCTTCTTGTATGTTATCTTCATAACTAAGCATGTAGGGATATACCTAAAAAGCATTAATAACTATGCATGCAGGGAAAAGACATAGACTACATTAGAGGTGGGGACCATGGAGGTACAAGTGATCATGTTGTGGCCAACGATGGTAGAGATAGTCATTCTTCTGGAGCTGTAGGTGTTGTAGGTGGTGATATTGTACCCGTGGCGGTTCCAGGTGATGATGTTATAGATGAAGTGTCCGCCATTGATGGATGGAAGGACGAGGTATGACCTCATTGAGAAGTTAACGACCAGAACTGTTGATGTAATATTGTCATTCAGAAGTTAGGATATTTTGTCATGATCCTTGTTTTCTATTCTTATCATCTATGTCTTCCTATTTAGTATGAAATTTGGAAGTTAATTCATCATGATCATGCTATGACCTCCTATTGTTGCAATAATGATTTTATTTTTTATTTGATTGAATAACCACACAATTAACATAGAAGTGTAGCCATCATTGTGTAGGTTGATCGAACACCACTATTCTTATAAGTTCACTACAAATTTTATTGTGTAGGTTGTCGATATAAGTTCACAAGACACAGAAAATGTAAATGTAATAGAAGGTCGCGGTGGTCGAATGAGGAAAATTTCTTGGAAATTAACTACACCGTGGAAGGACACAAGCAAGTATGGGAAGAGGCAAAAAATGCTTCAGAAGTACGATCCCCTCGTTGACATATCTGAGGATCTTAACATAAAATTTCAAAAGTGGATGGAAAATGTAGACTCTATTGTGATGATTCGGAGGAATGCATATGCTTAAATGGATAAAAATTGGTTTAATAGTCTGTTAACACCATCCCAATGGATTAATGACGAGGTATATAACCTTTAATGTAGATTCTTGTGTGTGTATATGTGTCCCTATTTACTTGAGCACTCTTATCATGCAGGTAATAGACACATTGTTTAAATTCATAAAAACGAAAATGCAAGCCAAACCAGGCTTGTGTTGTCGAAAATTTGCTATAGTTGACATTATAGTTATGGTATGTTATCTGACATTGTAGTTACGCTATATATTAGGCCATTGTCTAACATTGTCTGATTTTCTCGTTGTTTTAGAACTTCCTAAGACGCGATCGCCATACTATCGATTGGAGTAAGGCGACAAACGTATTTCATGGTAAACACACTGACTACGATGTAGCTTGGAGCAATGTTGATGCTGTTTATGTAAGAGTTAAACAACATGCAACAGAAGTATCAAGGATCCATAAGCATTCTAATTCACTAATTTTTGTAAAAACTAAAGCATGCTTTTCATAAAAAATGGGTTTTCAGAACATACCTTTGATGAACTCTCCAAGAAAACGTCTGTTCAGCTGCTGTCTTCACTTGATATTAGTGTGAACCACCTCAAAGCCTTCCCTACTATGCTCTTGGAGCTTTAGGCAGAGTTGTGGGACTTAAGAACAGCTTGAAGATGTGAAAAAACAAGAAAAGCTCATAGCAGCAAATTGAAGAAGACAGTTTCTTCTTCACCAAAATTTTTCTCTCAAAATTATGTATTCATCTTCTTCTCCAACAACTCTAATCTTATTTATATATTTAGATGAACATGCAAAGTTATGGAGTAGCTCATGCTTGGAGAATCAAAGTAGAGAAGATAATGATTTTTGTGTGAGCATAAAAATGATGGTAATGGAGAAAATCCATTTTCCATTTTGTGCAACCATGCAAATTGTTTTTCCATTTTCTTTTTAAAACAAAAAATGATTTTAAATCATTTTCATTCAAAATTGATTTTCTTAAATTAATTTAATATCAAATATTAAATTAATTTTTGCACAATAATCTTCTTTATATATTTAAATCATCTTTAAATATTTATTCTCTTGTTCCGTTTAATTTGAACGTTTCAAATTAATTTCTTAAGCTACCCTAAAGCTTACCCATTTACGAGCTAGTAGGGGGACCTCGCGGATCTACAGATCATGGGCTTCAACGATGCGAGATTAATCGACTAAACTCATTAGACCGATCTAACCCCCATTCGTTAACTAATGGGTGATTCTATTAAAGCCTATAGCTGAACTCCCCTCACTGTAGATATATTATGTCCACTCGATATAACCATGATTAGTAAGTTAATCCTTCACAGGTTGATCATAATAACGGCTGGGTCGAATCTCTGTTTTACCCCCGAAATTACCTCTTGTTCCTTAAGTTCCACTGATCCCCTAATGAACAATTGATTTGTGATCCAATCAACAAATCGAATCCCTCTCAGACCAATGAGAGGGTGAGGCAATTTGTTCAAGACACAGAATCAACACTTGAAGGGAACAACCTCTCTACTAACCCTAATCGGGTAGGAGTGAATTCCTTCTTACACCCTATGTTCCCAGCTATTCATTCGGTCTTATCCCCAAAATGGTAAGCTTATTGAGCAAAGGCAATTGGTCTACTCTCACCGTTTGCAGATCAAAGGATAATTCCGAACAAACAGGAGTTCATAGTTAGCTCAGGATTAAGATTAAGTTACCTAGGTCATCGCTTTGAAATAGTCAGTCTTAAACAGTAAGCAACATTATAAAGTAAGAGTGACAAATTTCGTGGTCCGATCTTGCATAAAACTCATTTGCACAGGACACCCCTACTCCTCATGTCTCAACATGCACGAATTAGGATCACTTCGTATGTAGCACTTTACAACATTTTGTAACAACTACAGAGTAGGCCGCATCCAATAGTGTTACCAGAATAGGGTACCCAACCTTATTCATATACTATAGATCATTTTGACTATTTACTCGAACCTGATCTACTCGTATGTCTCCACATAAAGTTCAAGTATTCATATAATAGTCAAGGGACTTAGGTTTATTAGATTTCTAAAAAACAATATATTCAACAACAACTTTATCGAATTCTCAGAATAAGTTCTAATGTTTACAAACAACGAGTTTTAGGACATAAAACCCAACAAACTCCCACTTGGACTAAAACTCCAGTGGTAACTTATATATCTGATATATAAGACTGAGTTTCTAAGTTTTATAGAGAAATACAATAAATTAGGGCCTCCCATACCTATAGTTTTACCATTTGATATCTCATACTTGATATTTCTCCCACTTGCCCTAGGTTATTAAACTCTAGTATTTCTAGTTGTACTAGATGATTCTTAAACACTTTAGCTGAGAGAATCATTGTAAACATATTAGTATACAAATAGGTTTCTTGTGAGGAATTCATCTATTTCTCAATAATGGTAGGAAACACATTTTCCTCCCACTACATTGAGGTACTCTCAACTCTTTGATTAAGATGGTCTGACCTGCCTTAACAACTCTTGTTAATAGTCAGAGCTAGAAATCTTAAATTCATTATACTTCGATCTTAGCCATTTAAATATTTGAATATTTGCTGATGGCTATTAACAATTTGATTCTTAAGAGAAGTTGCTATGAGATAGAACAAATATATTTCTTGAAAAAACATTTCATTCATAACAAAAAATATGTACAAAAGGTTCATTATAAGATTTAACAAAAACAGGTAATTTACATCTTCATCAGTAACTTCTTCTACTGGATGAGCTGAGCAAACGATCTCCAGGATCTAAGCAGCCTGTTTGCCTTTCTCTGTTCTCTTCTCTGAAAGATATTTAGGACAATTTCTCTTCCAGTGCCTCAGCTCGTTGCAGTGGAAACATTTCCCTTTCTTTTTAGCGGCTTTCTTGCTCTTCTTACTAGCAGACTTTTTCCCTTTCCCTTTGTCCTTCTTCGCTGGAATACTCTTAGTCTGTGAAGATGAGGCAACTTCAGGCTTGGAGGATATTCCTCTCTTCTCCACAGAAGCAACATTTATTTCTGGTACTGGTTCCAAACCTTTAGTTCTCAACATGGTCTGAAAAGCCTACAGCTCATTAAGTAGAGCTGTCAAGTTGTATTCGATTTTATTCATCAAGGCATTAGTACAAAATTGTAGAAAACTCTTCGGAAGCGATTCTAGAATAAAGCCAACTTAACTTCTCTCATCTATCATAGCACCATTCACTTCAGCCACATTAAAGTGGACCATCATGTCCAGGACATGTTCACGAACACTGGTCCCCTCTTTCATGCGACTATTGTAAACGTATTTGATAGCGTCATGCCTTAGCGTGAAGGGCGGCTGTCCAAACATCTCTCTTAGAGATTCCATAATCTCTTTGGCAGTGTTCATACCCTCATGTTTTTTCGCCAAAACGTCAGACAGGCTAGCGAGAATATAAGCACGGGCTTTATCATTAACCCTGATCCATTTATCAAACGTTTCCCGAACAGTTCAGTTGGTATTTAAGCTAGTAATGGGAGGACATTCCTCCGTTAAAACAAATCTCAAATCATCTATCGTGAGTATTGTATTCAAATTTGATTTCAAGTTTACATAGTTGTCCCCAATCAGTGAATTGTATAATAGAACTCGTCATTCTGAAATTATAAACAAATTTTATAAGTGAATTGCTTTTAAATCCAATCAAGTTTTAGCAAAGTGATAATGTACCCATAATCATTATTTTTTGCAACGATACTTAAGTGATTTAGAACAAATGCTACCGTGGAGCAATCAATAATTCCTTCACAAAAGCAAGACTGTTCTTGACCAAATACTATCTCCAGAATAACTCATATTCTGATAGTAATTTAGTTATTGTTTTCGATCAAGATCATTACTAACACTCAGTAAGTCTTGTAAGTGTAGACCCGCCATTTTCAAATCTTACAGAACGGTATGAGTATGCCTCCGACATAGAAGACAATACCCAATACAGAACTATAAGACCTTATTCATTTTACTGAAGCCTGTGTTTTTCTGAATCCTATGTTACAACCCTCCGTAGGGATCATCTTGGTTAACGACTAGCTAGTACCGCATGAAAAACAATAGCAGGCGCAACATAAGAATCTCACAGTTCAAACTAATAGAGGAGACCGTAGGACAATGTTGACACATTTCCTTCACCCATTTACTATGAACGACTTCCCCCATTCACCTTGTTATTGACCCATGCAAACACTTTTTGTATGGAGCAGTCGAGGTAAAATCGACAAGAAGCCGAGCATGGATCTCATGGTGTGAACTATTGAGGACGTGAGAGCTAATAACTTTTATTCTCCCACTGAAGTGTTCTAAATGTTTGGATATTTTACTTAGGCAAGACGACTAATTTTATACAACCTAAGTCTAAGTAGTTTATCCAAATATAACTCTTATAATTGGTTTTAACCTACAATGTTTAGGTGATAAACCATTTTATTATCTCACATCTCTCACAAATGCTCATAAAACTGGTTACCAACGCTCAATTATTCGGCTATAATCCCCAAGTAGAAGGTGTTCCGTAGACCGTCAACTTAAATACCCCTAGCCTTCGACAGGATTATATACCGGTTGAGTTTGTAACCATAGTTTTACAAGTTTAACGACCTATTTTAACTATTAAAACAAGTGGTTAACCTAATTGAGTATGCAGCTATTCTTTGTTATGGATTTTAAACGTCTAACCAATTTTATAACAACTTACAAAATTTAGACATGCTTAACATCCACAACATTCAACAAAGGTATCTAATATAACTATTATATTAAACATAACCCTAACACGTATACTATATATCATAACATTTTATAACATATTGTCAATGCATGTAACATGCTTCCTATGGTTGAGTTTTAAATCTACACGGCATACTGTATGGATATACATGTATTTATTTAATTATCACATACATCTCATGCATAAACAATTAAATACTAACTGTTATGGTTCTCATTTTGGCATAAACAAGCAAATATATAGCTAACTATTACAAACAACTTCATAACCATCTTTGAACCGCTCGAATCACTCCAAACCGAACCCAAAACAACTTGAACCTGGCTGGACGAGTCTGAACCAAACCAACAAAGCCTGAACCGGACCAACCACAACCATTTGAGGCTGAATCGGGTTGAACCTTGAGTAGACCGGTCGAACCGATTGCTCTCGGTCTAATCTCAATATGCTGCTAAGGCTGATTGTGTAACACCTGAAGATAATCGTCAAGTGCGTCGCCTTGGGTTGAGAGGAAGTACATGATCGCATAGTGTTTTCTGAAAGCTAGACGATCGTTTAGCTCTATCGCATAAGACTAGACGATCGTTTAGTTCCATCACAATGTTATCGTTTAGCTCCATCACATAGTACTAAGCGATCGCATAACACCATCGGCCAGTGCATTCAAGTCATCATTTAGTATCCGCCGTAGTTAAACGATCGCATAGCTCCATCATATAGAACATCATCGCGTCTCATAGAATTTATCTACACGATCGCTTAGCTCCACGACCAAATGATCGCTCAGTGCTATCGCGTAGCACTTCATCACATCGCTTAGCATGCATCGCTAAACGATTGTATAGCGCCATCATTTAGCAAAATTAACGTATTGTCTAGTTCCCACGACTAAAGCTAAACGATGACGTAATGCTATTGTATAGCAAATGAACGCATCGCTTAGCTACTGCAGGTACACAATCGTTTAGCGTTCAACATCACAACGACCAGTACATATTACTAAATGATCGTCTAGCTTTTCTTCTCATTATGTAACGTCTGGAGCTAACGATCGTTTAGCAACTGGACCTCAGCAACAAATTTAAGCAGAAGCTGAAAAACTTTGGAATAGTAGCTCGGCCTCCTTCGCTTGTTTCTTCAATTACATCTTTATTTCAACTCTAATGACTCCAAATAAATTACAGACTCTTGCTAACACATAAATACTCATCAAACAAGAGCCAATTACAAATTTAGTTGAGAAATTAAAGAGAATTAAGATGCCAAATAGAGAAAACCATAGCAATGCAACAATTTCATATATCTCATGAAAAAACACCCACCTTGCCAAAATTAGACCGAATTGAAAGCGTAAAAGATGCTCTGATACCAATTGTAAGAGTTAAAGAACATGCACCGGAAGTATCAAGGATGCATAAGCATTCTAATTCACTAATTTTGGCAAAAACTAAAGCTTACTCTTCATAAAAAATGGGTTTTCAGAATATACCTTTGATGAACTCTCCAAGAAAACGTCTGTTTAGCTGCTATCTTCACTTGATATCAACGTGAACCATCTCAAAGCCTTCCCTACTATACTCTTGGAGCTTTAGATAGATTTGTGGGACTCAAGAACAACTTAAAGATGTGAAAAAACAAGAAAAGCTCACAGTAACAAATTGAAGAAGACAGTTTCTTCTTCACCAAAATTTTTCTCCCAAAATTCTGTATTCATCTTCTTCTCCAACAACTCCAATCCTATTTATATATTTAGATGAACACAAAGTGATGGAGTGCATGACTTGCAGCTCATGCTTGGAGAATCAAAGTAGAGAAGATAATGGTTTTTGTGTGAGCATAAAGATGATGGTAATGGAGAAAATCCAATTTCCATTTTGTGCAACCATGCAAATTGTTTTTCTATTTTCTTTTTAAAACAAAAATGATTTAAAATCATTTTTATTCAAAATTAATTTTCTTAAATTAATTTTTTAAATTAATTTAATATCAAATATTAAATTAATTTATGCACAATAATCATCTTTATATATTTAAATCATATTTAAATATTTATTCTCTTGTTCCGTTTAATTTGAACGTTTCAAATTAATTTTTCAAGCTATCTTAAAGCTTACCCATTTACGAGCTAGTAGGGGGACCTCGCGGACCTACAAATCATGGGCTCCAATTATCCGAGATTAATCGGCTAAACTCATTAGACCAATCTAACCCCCATTCGTTAACTAATGGATGATTCCACTAAATGATAAAGGGAACTTCCTCAATCACGTATGAGAAACCCCCTTTATTCTAGGTGAACCCCACAATGATAATAAGAATAACTCCAATTAACTATTTAGTAAGCAACCCCAAGAAAGCTAAACAGATTTGACTTGGAAGATTGATCGATGATCAAGAAGAAAGGAGAACTTGTTCCTAACTTCAAGATTTCAAACTCTCCACAATCTAATTGATCAAACTAGATTGAAAGTTCTAATACATGCATTCTAAACACAAGAATACAAAGAAAAAGCATAAAGCTTGAGAGAATAAACTCTAATGTAATTTCATTTAAATTCAATAAGCTCTTCCATAGCCACTTATTTGCTTATCATAGGGCTGTAATCTCCACATTTAGAAGAAGACTTCGAATTTGAATGAAATTTCATTAGAGTTTATTCTCTCAAGCTTTATGCTTTTTATTTGTATTCTTGTGTTTAGAATGTATGTATTAGAACTTTCAATCTAGTTTGATCAATTAGATTGTGGAGAGTTTGAAATCCTGAAGTTAGGAACAAGTTCTCATTTCTTCTTGATCATCGATCAATCTTCCAAGCCAAATCTGTTTAGCTTTCTTGGGGTTGCTTACTAAATAATTAATTAGGGTTATGCTTATTATCGTTGTGGGGGTTCACCTAGAATAAAGGGGGGTTCTCATACATGATTGAGGTAGTTCCCTTTATCATTAAGTGGCAATGATTAATACATCAAACATTAAACATGGGGATGAATCTGAATTTCCAGATTCATTAGGACTTTTAGGTGCCCAAGTAACTCTTGGAGCTTGAAGGGTTGCAACTCTTCATGATGGGCTGGAAATTTAGCTTGGAAGCAAGCATTTAATCCCTCTTCAAATCTTTTAGCTCTAGCTCTTGTCATTGGTCCTTGAGGCATAATGATTGCCTCATGATTGGATTGACTTGGAAAGTTCTCCCATGGATTTTTTTAGCTTGAGATCCAATTGAGCTAGTTTGAGCTTGGTGACTTATTGAGTAGAGGCAATTCCCATCGCATCACTTCATGTTATCCTATGATGGTCAGCTTTTTATCATTGCCACTTATTTGCTTATCACTAAAGCCCATAACTGAACTCCCCTCACTGTAGATATATTATGTCCACTCGATATATCCATGATTAGTAAGTTAACCCTTCACAGGTTGCTCGTAATAACGGCTGAGTCGAATCTTTGTTTTACCTCCGAAATTACCTCTTATTCCTTAAATTCCACTGATCCCCTAATGAACAATTAATTTGTGATCCAATCAACAAATTGAATCCCTTTTAGGCCAATGAGAGGGTAAAACCTCTTATTCAAGACCCAGAATCAACACTTGAAGGGAACAACCTCTCTACCAACCCTAATCGGGTAGGAGTGAATTCCCTCTTGCACCCTATGTTCCCAGCTATTCATTTGGTCTTATCCCCAAAATGGTAAGCTTATTGAGCAAAGGCAATTTGTTTACTCTCACCGTTTGCAGATCAAAGGATAATTCCGAACAAACAGGAGTTCATAGTTGGGAGTGGTTTGCTAGTTAAAATTTATTGCTATCGTTTAGAAAATCCAACATATCGTTTAGTTCCCACACCATGATCGGTTAGCTTTACATCTAAACGATCGCTCAGCGCTATCACGTAGCACTTCATCGCATCGTTTAGCACGCGTCATAGCTAAACGATCATGTGGTGCTATCGTTTAGAAAATCTAACGTATCGTTTAGTTCCCATGCCACAATTGCTTAGCTCTACATCTAAACGATTGCTCAGCACTATCGTGTAGCACTTCATCACATCGCTTAGCACCCGTCATAGCTAAACTATCGTGTAGTGCTATCATTTAGAAAATCCAACATATCGTTTAGTTCCTACGCCACGATCGTTTAACTCTACATCTAAACAATCGCTCAGCTCTATCGCGTAGCACTTCATCACATCGCTTAGCACGCTTTGTAACTAAATAATCGTGTAGTGCCATCGTTGAACAAATCCAACATATTATTTAGTTCCTCATATGCCAAAGCAACGTATCGCGCCTCCTCTCTACCTGGTGCCCTCCCCCTACCCGGTCCAATACTCGACCGAGCCGGGACTGGGCGCCACCTACTCATACACCAAAGCTCCCGCGGTACATGACTGTTTAGTTCCTACGATAAAGCTAAATGATCGTCAAACTTTTCTTCACATCGTGTAACGTCTAGAACTAAATGTCACTTAACTATTTCTTCTCATGGGAAGCTTCGGTGAATATTCGTTTAAATTTTCTTCACATTGCTATATAATCGTCTAACTATTTTTTCATGTTTTTTTTATATAAATATCATTATGGAAATAATTTAGTGAATAAATTATTAAATTTGGATAAAATAATTTTTTATCCAAATTAAATTTGGCGGAGAATTTTTAGTGTTGGAATGTGAAATTTTTTTTGTGAATTATTTTTGGATAAAATATTTTTTGTGAATAAATTTTTGAGGTGGAGATTTTTTTGTGAATTAATTTGGTAGGTAATTGTTGAAATTGAAAGTGAGAATTTAGTAAGGGGCATAACAGTAATTGTACAACCAATATTTTCCATGCTTACATCATTTTCATCATCAAGGGGGTAAAAAAAACTTGTTTTTCAAAAATAGGTCAAAAATACAAAATCAAACTCCAAATAGTCCATTTTTGTGAATTTTCCTAAAAATTGCTAATTTTCCACTTTTTGTCTTCGGTCATAGATGTATACTATGAGAACTTTTAACTTTTAAAATTTATGTTTTTAAATGCATTATGTTTAATTATTAACATATTTGTAAATGAAAAGTCAACCTTATTTTTTTAGAGTAATTGTTTAAAATGGTAAAATTTTTGAAAATATTTTCAAATATAGCAAAATGTTACTGTCTCAGTATCTATCACTGTCTATCGGTCATTTTGCTATATTTAAACATAAATTGGCTCATTTTTATTATATTTGAAATAACTTTTTTTTTTTACTATCATAAGCCTTTAGTAGTAGTACAATAAATTATTTTAACTATATAAATGGAAGACATCAATATATTTTATTATAAAAAAATAACTTCAGAATGAAAATTGATCCTATATGTCTGTATATACCTTTTATCTATCATAAAATTTTGTGTTTCATGTCACTAACTTTCCTCTATAAAATTTCAAAAATTATTTTTATTATTTCAAATTCTTTTTGTTACTCTCACAAATATTTTTTCGTTAAAATTTTTGTATCATTCTAACTTATTTTATCTCTAAAATTATTCCCTCTCTAATTTTGTTTCTCTCTCAAAATACTTTTTCCTTTGCTTACTAAATATTTGTCTCTCTAAAACTTTGTTTGTGTCAACCCCGTACTCTATTTTTCTTACATAAGTGAGTAACAAGCGTGTTAAGTAAAATTATGAAAGGAGGTAAAGAAAATAGGCAGATGGAGGAAGAAAATTCTAAGTGTTAGAAATACTTAGTCAAAGACGAGTTTTAGATAATATAACAAGTGAAAATTGGCTAAGTATGGAAGCAAAGTGTAGGCATGCATTGATGGAGAATTGTGGACGCATGGGGTTGTATGTGTAGCAACCAAGGCTTGTAGAGGTTAAGTGTTGAAGGCAAGGATATACTATGCGTTGGTACTAAGGATGAATGCATGGGTTGAAAGGCATGATGCGTTGATAAGGCTTGCGGTAGCCTCAAGTGTGTGCAAGCAAAGGCGCTGGACGATCGTGTAGCAGATGAGCGGCACTATACGATTGGGTAATGCGATCGTCTAGTAAGTGAACGACACTACACGATGAGGTAGGTGATTGTGTAGGCAGGCGTTGGTCGATCGTGTGGTAATTGTGCGGAGCTGAACGATGCGCTAGCCGATAGACGTTGGGTGCTAAACGATAGACATTGGGCGCTAGCCGATAGACGTTGGGTGCTAGACGATTGACATTGGGCACTAGACGATAGATGTTGGGTGCTAGACGATAAACATCATTGGATTGATATTAGTTTGGATACAGCAAAATAATTCTATTAGATCTAATGTACTTATTAGATCTAATAAGTACCTTGTGTCAGAATTGAGAAATTCTATGGCTCGAATCTTTAGTATTCTCTTATTTATTACCTATGTCTACTATTTAGGCAGAATACCGTCACCCATTCTTACTAAGAAACTGAAAGAAACCTCAGAAACGGAGGAAACGGAGGAACCGCACTAGACGATAGACATTGGGCGCTAGACGATAGATGTTGGGCGCTAGACGATAGACATTGAGCACTAGACGATGGACGTTGGGTGCTAGACGATAGTCGTTGGGCACTTGATGATGGACGTTGGGTGCTAGACGATAGACATTGGGAACTAGACAATAGACATTGGGTGCTAGACGATAGGCATTGGGTGCTAGACGATAGGCGCTGGGCGTTAGACGATGGAATATGTGATGCACGCTAAATTTATATTATGAGGTGAAGGCCTAACGTGGGTTATGAAGGAAGGGAAGGAAAAACAAATTAGTTGAAGAAACTCACTAAGGGTAATTGGCCGAAAGCACTAAGTGCTGGATGAGGTAGCAGTTTGACCCTTGAACAAGGGAGGCGGAAGGAAGTATAAAAGGAAGAGGAACTTCAAAAGCTAGGTTTTCGCAAACGACTTGAAGTGAGATTGGTGCCATTTGAAAGCTGGGAGAACCTAGATTTTGAGGTTGTTTTTCTAGAGAAAGATCTCATGGGATTAATCAAGGCCTAAAGTGAAGATTGGAAACTCCAAGCCAAATTTCAAGGAATTTGGGGTCGAGATTTTAAGGAAAGTTAACTCAATTCTAAACAAGTTTATAGAAGAAAGTTTCTTAAAAGAGTCCTGGATTTTGAGTTATGAATTTTTTAAGTTGAAACAGGGAATCGGTGCGTAAGTAGGCAGCTGCTTGGAAAGATTAAGCAGGAAACTCACCATTATCAGCGAGAACGAGAGTGAGATAAGAAAATGAGCGAGAGCGAGAGTGAGGTAAGGAAGAGGAGGATCTCGTTAAGGATGAAGATCTCGCTGGTTTTGCGCTGAATCTCGCTAGAAGTCACAAATCTCGCTGGAAAGTCACAATTCTCGCTGGAAAGTCACAAATCTTGCTGGAAGTGGCCAAGAGGATCTAGAAGAGGCATATAAACCATTAAGATCCCTGCGAGCTGTGAGTGACTCTAAATGCTTTAAATGTTTTAAGTAAATTGCTAAGTCTTATGAATGTCCAGCAATATATGTTTATTGAAAGCTATTTATGACAACTATTCTCAAATAGTTACCAGGCAACGCATCTCACATTAATGATATGTTATGCTATGCTTTTCAATGAACAAGAGGAGACGTTAGTATAGAAAGCTTTTGGGCAATTAAGTCATTAAGAGATAAGAATAAGCAAGTTCAGTGTGAGTAGCTCAGTACTGAAGGACTAGATGAGAAGGTACTGAAGCTTTGTCTTAGAATTTGAATAGTTCAGTACTGAAGGACTAGATGAGAAGGTACTGAAGCTTTGTCTTATAATCTGAATAGCTCAGTACTGAAGGACTAGATGAGAAGGTACTGAAGCTTTGTCCTAGAATTTAAATAGCTCGATACTGAAGGACATGGAGAAGGTATCCGAGCAGCTCGATATGAAATACACGGAGAAGGTATCTGAGCAGTAATACCTAAGGTATGATGGTACTTAAACTAGAATCACATGAATGTAAGGAAAGTTGTTATTGGTAGTGTAAAGATCACTCCACACTAACTTTGGATTGACGTTGAGGAATTGAGTAAAGGTTCTCTCTCCACTAAGGTTGTAAATTATGTTTTTAGGAAGAGAACAAAAGGGTTCCTTCCTAGTTAAGTAGTAATGCAATAAAGGATAATAAAGAGTGAGCAAGAGGGCCATTCTAGATCGATAGACTAAGGCATAGTCCAACAAAACATAAAATAGTGCTATATGATGTTGATGATGACATGCATAATAGTTGCCAAGTTTATGTTGTCAGTTAAAACTTTCAGTTTTAATATCAAATTTATGTATGAACGTTATGCTTTAAATGCTAGTCACTCACTGGGTTTCTAACACATGTTTTCAAATGTTTTCCTTTCAGGTAGTGGTCAGTTCGCAAAAGACTTCTCTGCTGTTACTCTGCCACTCAAAGAGTCAGGTTGAAGGAAGCTTAATTGAAGACCTGTATTAGTAGTACACATGTGTTTGTCAGATAGGGACTAGTATTCTAGAGGGGCTAACTAAGTTGTAATATTCATGTAAAACAGTGCTATGAAATCCTGTAATGTAAATGTGTTAAGTTTTGAGTTAATTAGTTTAGTATATTAATGAAATGTACGTATTCCGGGTTTAAGCAAATTTAACAGGTTAGATAGGCAATAAGTACCAGTAAGAGGGTTGGTAACTGTTGCAGTCACCACTCTATCCAGGTTAAGAGGGTAATCTGAAGCGGGGTGTGACAGTTTGTGTAAGACCCTAACATTAAATCTAGGGTGGAAGGTTACTAAGAGAAGGAAAAAAAATTCTAAGTAGTAAAATGTTAAAAATATTATGTATTGGAGCAAGACAAAAATGGTGAGGATCAAAAGGTGGCCAAGAGAAACAAGTATTTGGACTATGGCCAGTGCATGTGGAGGGCCAAAGCGCACTGAAAACAAGAGATGCGTAGATGGCTGGCCTAAGGGTGTGTGGGAGGCTGACTCTATGTTGCGCTAATCGTTGGACGCAAGGGTAGGCGAGGATGCGGAAAAGGCATGCACTGGAGGGTGGCATGCGTCGATGCACAACATCCTGCCTAGCGCCCATGCGTTGAGCGCCTCTGCCAAGCGCCCAGCCATGCGTCGAGCGCCCTGTCGAGCATCCATACATCAAGCTCCTTTATCAAGCGCCCAGTCCATGCGTCGAGCACTCTGCCGAGCGCCCATGCGCCCAACGCTCATGCCACATGCCCATGCGTCGGTGGCATGCGCCTATGATGCGACTATGGTAAGTCGATGCGGCTAAGCGCTTATGTGTCAAGGCGTGCGGCAAAGGAAGTATGCACCGTTGGTCGAAGGAAAGCGTCTAAGATGCACGACAAAGCTAGAGTATATGACAAAGGCTATGCGTCAATGGCATTGAACATGCGATGGTTATAGCCACCCTATGCGATTGTTAGTAGATGTATGAGCGCATGGACAAAAGGAAGACTGACCGATGGAGGCTATGGATGCACTGTAACTCAAAAGTTGCATTGACAAGAACCTCAAGAGAGGATGGCACCATCCAAGAGATGCGTCCATAGGCATACTAAGTTATATGGATAAACATCCTTAGGCACTAAGTAAATGAGGTGGCGAAAGGAGGTTTCATGCAAAAGTGACTCTTATCACTCTAAGTAGAAGGTGGAAGAAGGAGGCTTCATGCAAAAGTAACTCTTATCACTCTAAGTAGGAGGTGGAAGAAGGAGGTTACATGCAATGTAAGTAATTTTGTTGGCAAATTAAGGTTAATACAACTCATGGCATTGTTGGAAGGGGTTTAGTGTTGGTAGCCTTTAAAAGAGACATTTGTAGGTTGAGTTGTCATAAGGGGGTGAGCTTGAGATAGCTATAAATAGAGGGGTCGGGCGAGAACAGTTCATTCATGCCATTACCAAAATCTCAGTGTTAAGAGTCTATTTAGAGTATTAAGTTTGGGTATTGAGGCTGCAAAAATAATTCAAGTACGAAGGAGTTAAAATTGTGTTGATGGACTTGGAGGCTCGCATGGACGCATAAGACTCGCCCAGCCAACACATCCATCGCAACGTAGTGCGTGCCTCGTACCAGCCAACGCGTCGATCGTGACGCTGCGCCCACCCGTGCAGCACAGCATGTGCTAGCCCAATGTTACAGCCAATCGTGTGACACAGCACGTGTGCCTCTTGCACAAGGCCGGACGCCTTAGCTGCCTGCCAGCATTCTTGCGCGCACCACGGTTAAAATAACCTCTAAAGGGCTGATTTTGAGGTTTTGACTAAGTTTTAAGTAGGGTAAGCGGGTACTTTTAACATATAAAAGTATTTTGACTATTTTAGAATTATTTAGTGATATAACAGTATTAATTTGGAATTTTCATTGAAATAGAGAATATCTCAGGGAGATACTCTCAAAGTAAGTTCTAGTAGAAAATCTTGCAAGAGGTGAGTGTTTATTAAGATTTATACATTGTTGTATGAATAAATGCATAGGTATGTACAATATGCATGATTGAAATGTTATTTTGCTTGCCATGATATTGTCTGTGTAATTATTATGGAAACTAAGATTATGCCCGAAATACATAGTTAGCATGTTTAAAAAGGGTACTTAGCGGGAAAATATAGTCGGCTTCTGTCGGTGGAAAAATGATAGTCGGTGACGACGGCGGGAAATATAGTCAAGATACCTAAGTATGGCTAGCGGGAAATAGTTGTCGATGTGCACATTAGCGGGAAAACAGGATATAGGAAAGTTTCCATGAAAAGTTGTTATTATTGTTATTATATTCATAATATGAACATGCCAAATATAGCATGTGGTTGGAGGAAAATGATTGATTAGGATTACACGTAAACATGCATAAGTTATGATGAAATTGTTGATTATGTGATTGATTTCCCAAAAATATGTTTTTGTAATTAAAGCTATTGTTATTTTAAAAGGCACCACTCACTGGGCTTATTAGCTCATACTTTTCCAAATGTTTTTTTTCTATTCCCCCCCCTTCCAAGGTTACAAAGTAGAGTGTTCAGAGAAGAGTCTTCAACCACCAAACACCAGGACTTGGTAATCTTTAAAGGCATGGCTCGAATTGTGTAATAGAAGGATATAGGAAAATTTGACTACATGTATGAAATTTGTGTGGTTATTGTAAACATATTATAGTTTTAATAGATAAAGGGTAAATGTTAAATTAATAAAAATATTGTCTTAGAATTATATTAGTGTGTCTTCATGCTCTCTTCTCAGTCTTGGGTTAAGGCTAGGAAGGGGGTGTGACAAATTGGTATCAGGGCCAAGGTTTACGTAAAACCTGGGAAGTTGAGTCTAGCATAAGTATAAATCGAAACTAGAGAAAAGAAAAAGGAAAAAGGGGTAGGTTAAACCTAGGGTATGGAAGCCGGGTAGTACTGGAAACTGGTCTATGTCGGAACCGATAGATATAATGATGTACATTAGGAAAAATCTGAAATGAATAACAAAATATTGGGAAAGGTTAGGAAAAGAAGTAAAGGATAATAGGTGGACGTAGGAAATTTCGAGGAAGGGAAAAAGGAATAAAGAGATTGATAAATAGTAACTTGAATAATGTCCACTATAGGAAATGAATCCGAGCAAGCAGACCTGGTGGTGGAACGACTCCTGGACACGAGAAGAAAACCGCGGCACTAACTCAGGGGAAATCCTTGAGATGTCTGAACATAGTGTGAATAATAATATCGAACACCCTACTACCTTGACTAATACAAACTTAGTGGAATCCCAAAATAATAAGGGATGTTCAAAATGCGACAAGAATCATAGTGGCCCATGCTTGAGGGGGACCAGAATCTGTTACGGATGTGGTAGATACGACCATATCCGCAAGAATTGTTATGTTTTTCAGAAGAGAACGAGAGAAATCCAGAAGCAATTCCAGTAGGAGATGGCTGGAGGTTCAAGCTCCGGAAGCAACAATGTATTACCAGAACTGATGGTAGATCAAGAATGGGCACGAACGGCTAAGAAAGATATTCCTCGGCGTATAGTGATAGAATTCGAGGAATAACCTGCACATGAATCCAATAATGCAGAATCTTACAAGTTTTGTATTTTCTACAAAGAGATTGGCCATGTCCAGGAAAGATGCCAGTGGAGAGATGAGCGAATGCATATTAATTTTGAAAACCTATATCTACATGATAGAGAGTAAATAGAAAACTCTGAAGACTGAAATTAGCTAGTAATGTAAATAGAAACTGTGTATATAAATAAAAGTAGTATGTTTTGTTGAAAATGCATGTTTAATTTATATGTGGTTGGTTGTAGATAAAATGCTGAGAAGTGGGAAACGTAGAACTGGTCAACCCTGTGAAAATGAAAGTGAAAGTGCCTCAAGTCATCCGAGAGAAAAGACAAAGGAAGAAGAACAAATGGATAAATTCACCCAAAGACTCCAAGAGAGTTTGGGGAATATACAACCTGATCTCGAGAAAAAATATGGGATAGAACGACTGAAATCATTGAGAGCCACAAACTTTGAAGGAACAAAAGACCCTGCAGATGCAGAAGTTTGGATGAATCAGTTAGAAAAATATTTTGGGGTATTGAGATGCCTTGAAAACAGAAAGGTAAGTCTTGCAACATTCTTACTACAAAAACAGGCGGAAGACTGGTGGAAATTACTGAAGAATAGAAGAAGAGACCAAGAAGAAATGTGTTGGGAAGAATTTCGAGAAGCATTCTTCGAGAGATTCTACCCTCGATCGTTCAGAGATATGAAACAAGATGAGTTCCTACAGCTCATGCAAGGAAACATGACTGTAGAGGAATATGAATTAAAGTATACGGAGCTATCCAAGTATGCTTTAAACATAGTTGTGGATGAAAAGAAGCACTATCGGAGGTTTGAATCAGAATTAAGACAAGAGATTCGAACTCCTGTCATAGCAACCGCGAAATGGGGAGAATTCTCAAAACTAGTAGAAATCGCAATGAGAGTAGAAAAAAGTTTAACGGCGGAAGAATTAAGGCCAGAAAAGGATTCATCAATGAGTAGGTGGCAGAGGGAAGAACCAAGAAATTTTACTCATAGGATAGAAAATAGAAGTGTGTGGAAAAGAAGAGAAATTGCAAATACTAAAGCAGACCCTGAACAAGAAAGCCAGATAAAGGAGACTATGGCAAGTGTAAACCAAAAACTGAGATGCCCGATCTGTAATAAATATCACTGGAAAAAATGTTGGGAACAAACCCAAGGACGAGCACATACATGTTTTAAGTGTGGTAACCCGGGACACTTTAAATGTGAATGACCCAGTTGATGGATGCTGGAAATAAACCATTACCAAACAGCCCAGGAATGAAATCAACGACTGTGGGAAGAAGAAAAGAGGATACAGGAAAAATGATGTTGGGACAATTATATGGATTAGCTCAAGCTAGGGAGGAAGATGTACCAGATGTGGGAAAAGGGAAAGAGAAAATTCTAGAGGACTAGGATAAAAGTTGTTATGTAATAAAACTGTATTAAGCAAATCAATTAATAAAATTTTTTTTGTAAAATAAGATTCGTTTAATTTCGGGACGAAATTATTTTAAGGGGGTGGTAAATGTAAGACCCTAAAATTAAATCTATGGTGAAAGGTTACTAAGAGAAGGGAAAAAAAATTCTAAGTAGTAAAATGTTAAAAATATTATGTATTGGAGCAAGACAAAAATGGCGAATGCGTTAGTACTAAGTTCTGTGGAAATGGAGAGGATCAAAAGGTGGCCAAGAAAACAAGTGTTTGGACTATGGCCAGTGCATGTGGAGGGCCTAAGCACACTAAATGTAAGGGATGCGTGGATGGCTGGCCTAAGGGTGCGTGGGAGGCTGGCTCTATGTTGCACTAATCATTGGACGCAAGGGTAGGCGAGGACGCGGGAAAGGCATGCGCTGGAGGGTGGCATGCATCGATGCACAGCTTCCTGCCTAGAGCCCATGCGTCGAGCGCCTTTGCCAAGCGCCCAGCTATGCGTCGAGCGCCCTGCTGAGCATCCATGCATCGAGTGCCTCTGCCAAGCACCCAGTCCATGCGTCGAGCACTCTGCCGAGCACTCATGCGCCCAGCGCTCATGCCACACGCCCATACATCGGTGACATGCGCCTATGATGCGGCCATGGTAAGTCGATGCGGCCAAGCGCTTATGTGTCAAGGCGTGTGGTGAAGGGGTTTATAGCAAAGGAAATATGCGCCGTTGGTCGAAAGCAAGCGTCTAAGATGCACGAAAAAGCTATAGTATATGACAAAGGCTATGCATCGATGGCATTGAACATGCGATGGTTATAACCACCCTATGCGATAGTTAATAGATGTATGGGCGCATGGACAAAAGGAAGGCTGACTGATGGAGGCTATGGATGCATTGTAACTCAAAAGTTACGTTGACAAGAACCTCAAGAGAGGATGACACCATCCAAGAGATGCGTCCATAGGCATACTAAGTTATATGGATAAACATCCTTAGGCACTAAGTAAATGAGGTGGCGAAAGGAGGTTTCATGCAAAAGTGACTCTTATCACTCTAAGTAGAAGGTGGAAGAAGGAGGCTTCATGCAAAAGTAACTCTTATCACTCTAAGTAGGAGGTGGAAGAAGGAGGTTACATGCAATGTAAGTAATTTTGTTGGCAAATTAAGGTTAATACAACTTATGGCATTGCTGGAAGGGGTTTAGTGTTGGTAGCCTTTAAAAGAGACATTTGTAGGTTGAGTTGTCACAAGGGGGTGAGCTTGAGGTAGCTATAAATAGAGGGGTCGGGCGAGAACAGTTCATTCATGCCATTACCAAAATCTCAGTGTTAAGAGTCTATTTAGAGTATTAAGTTTGGGTACTGAGGCTGCCAAAATAATTAGAGTACGGAGGAGTTAAAATTGCGTTGATGGACTTAGAGGCTCACACGGACGCATAAGACTCGCCCAGCCAATGCATCCATCGCAACATAGCGCGAACCTCGCACCAGCCAACGCGTCGACTGTGATGCTGCGCCCATCCGTGCAGCACAGCGCATGCCAACCCAACGCTGCAGCCAACCGTATGACGCAGCACGCACGCCTCTTGCACAAGGCTGGACGCCTCAGCTGCCTGTCAGCATTCTTGCGTGCACCATGGTTAAAATAACCTCTAAAGGGCTGATTTTGAGGTTTTGACTAAGTTTTGAGTAGGGTAAGCTGGTACTTTTAACATATAAAGGTATTTTGACTATTTTAGCATTATTTAGTGATATAACAATATTAATTGGGAATTTTCATTGAAATGGTGGAAATCTCAGGGAGATACTCTCAAAGTAAGTTCCAGTAGAAAAATCTTACAAGAGGTGAGTGGTTATTAAGATTTATACATTGCTGTATGAATAAATGCATAGGTATGTACAAGATGCATGATTGAAATGTTATTTTGCTTGCCATGATATTGTCTGTGTAATTATTATGGAAACTAAGATTATGCCCGAAATACATAGTTAGCATGCTTAAAAAGGGTACTTGGCGGGAAAATGTAGTCGGCTTCTGTCGGCGAGAAATGATAGTCGGTGATGACTGGTGGGAAATATAGTCAAGATACCTAAGCATGACTAGCGGGAAATAGCTGTCGATGTGCACATTGGCGGGACAACAGGATATAGAAAAGTTTCCATGAAAAGCTATTATTATTGTTATTATATTCATCATATGAACATGCCAAGTATAGCATGTGGTTGGAGGAAAATGATTGATTAGGATTACACGTAAACATGCATAAGTTATAATGAAGTTGTTGATTATGTGATTGATTTCCCAAAAATATGTTTTTGTAATTAAAGCTATTGTTATTTTAAAAGGCACCACCACTCACTAGGCTTATTAGCTCACACTTTTCCAAATATTTTTCAAAAATATTTATAAGATTGTGTAATAGAAGGATATAGGAAAATTTGACTACATGTATGAAATTTGTGTGGTTATTGTAAACATATTAAGGTTTTAATAGATAAAGGGTAAATGTTAAATTAATAAAAATATTGTCTTAGAATTATATTAATATGTCTTCATGCTCTCTTCTAAGTCTTGGGTTAAGGCTAGGAAGGGGGTGTGACAGTTTGCATTGTGTCATTCTTTACAACATTCTTATAAATAAATGCTTCATTTAAAGGAAAAGAAATAGTATAGTTTTGTTTAAGCAAAGATTTTACAGAAATTGGGTTCCATTTCAAACCCAGAACCACATAAACATTGTTTAAAAGAAGAAAGGATTTCTAAATATTGTTTAATGCATAGCTACACTACCTATTAAGATGGACGTCTTTCTTTTCGGAGCGTCGTGATGCTCTTAATAGCGTAGCTATGCTCCCCTATTTTTTTCAGCTACTACCTTATAGTATAACGGGGTAGTGTAGCTATGCTATGCGTTACACTGCCCTATTTTTGACACTTTACGATTTCTTTCACTTTTCTCCTTGCCTCAGATCAAAATTTTGATCTTCCTTGGGGGAATTTTGGTCATTTTATCCTTGAAATTGTTTGTTCCGGTCCAATTGCTTGTTTTTCTATAATTAAACATAAAAAGATCAATGATCACAAATCAAACATAAAACTAGCTAAATTCTAAGCCTAGAAAACACACTTTTGGGATGCATTGCACCACCCCAAATTTAAAACTTTGCTAGTGCCGAGCAAAGAATGAATAAGGCTATAGGAAAATTCGAGTAAGCATGTAGATGACTTAAAACCTCATTATACAAAATAAACACATTAGATCCATTAGCAAAAACAGTTCAAGCACATCTCTTGTTAGAGAAATATTAAGGCCAAATCTAATCATCCCTCACGTGTGTGTGCAAGCCTTTTTATTTAAGTCCTAATTTTTCATGATTTTAAATGAACCTTTTTAGTTTTTCCCCTACTTTGGTTCGGTGAAACTTATCAAAATTTTCTTTATCATCCATGTAGCAAAAAGATCACTAGATTGACATTTATTCTTTCTCTTGTTTTAAAGAATAGAAGAACCTCTCATGACACACTACCTTTGTTTTGGCTTGCTGTGAAACCCGAATCCTATTTTCCCTACTTAGTTGAGTAATTAGGGAAATAAAAAGGTATAAGTTAATTTTATGTTGTAGGAAGAAGGTTAGAGAAAAAGGAAGAAGAAATTCTGAAGTGTGGAAATAAGACTCTTGGGTGGCTTTGTGTTGGCCTTAGTAAGTGAAAAATAGGCTAAGTATAAAAGCCAAGAGTAGGCATGCATTGGTAATTAGGAAGCATTGACGCATGAGACATTGTGTGTGTGGTAACCAAGGCTTATAGAGGTTGTGTGAGGCTAAGTGTTGAAGCCCCACAAACTATGCGTTGGAGCTAAGTATGAACACATGAGTTGATGAATTTTTTATGATGCGTTGATAAGGTGTGCGACAACCAAGTCCTTTTGAGGTTATTGGGTGCATGGTGTAGGTTGGCCGAGCGATGACATGAAAGGGTTGTCTAAGCGTGGGCGAGGAACATGTCAAACGACAACAAGAGGCTTGTGTGATTTTGTAGGCTACCCAAAAGAAGCAAAAGGTGGTTTCTTTTATGATCCTCAAGAAGATAAGATATTTTTATCGATAGATGCAAACTTCTTGGAGGAAGATTATATAAAGAATCATCAACCTCGTAGTAAGCTAGTAATAGAAGAAATGTCCAGAGAAATGACAAAAGTATCAACAAGAGTTGTTGATAGAGTAGGTCCTTCAACAAGAGTTATTGATGAAACTGAGATTTCACATCCTTATCAAGAGTTGAGAATGCCTCGTCGTAGTAGGAGGGTTGTGCAACAGCCTGATCAATACATGAGTTTAACTGAAACTCAACGCATCATACCAGATGATGGTTTAGAGGATCCATTGTCTTTTAACCAAGCAATGAACGATGTAGACAAAGACCAATGGATTAAAGCCATGGACCTTGAAATGGAATCTATGTATTTCAATTATGTCTGGGATCTTGTAGATCAACCTGAAGGGGTAAAATCCATCGGTTGCAAATGGATCTACAGGAGAAAAGGAGACCAAGCTGGTAAGGTACAGACCTACAAAGCTAGACTTGTGGCAAAAGGGTTTACCCAAAGAGAGAGGGTAGATTTTGAAGAAACCTTCTCTCCAGTTACCATGATAAAGTCTATTAGAACACTCTTGTCCATAGCCACATTTTATGATTATGAAATATGGCAAATGGATGTCAAGACAGCTTTTCTGAATGACTAACTTGAAGAGAATATTTATATATCTCAACCAGAAGAGCTTATACTGCAGGGTCAAGGGCAAAAGGTTTGCAAGCTTAATCCATCCATTTATGGATTAAAAAAAGCTTCTAGATCCTGGAATATGAGATTTGACGCTGTAATCAAATCTTATGGCTTTGAACAAAATGTTGACGAACCCTGTGTAACAAGAAAATCGTCAACAAAATTGTCGCTTTTCTGGTGTTGTATGTTAATGATATTCTACTAATTGAGAATGAGGTAGAATATCTAGCTGACGTTAATAAATTGCTCGCTTCACAATTCCAAATGAAAGATTTGGGAGAAGCACAGTATGTTTTTGGAATCTAAATAGTTCGGATATTCCGAACTGAACATTGGCTTTATCTCAAGAATCTTATATAGACAAGATGTTGTCTAGGTATAAAATGCAAAATTTCAAGAAAGGTTTTTTTTTACCTTTCAGGCATGGAATTCACCTGTCTAAGGAACAGAGTCCTAAGACACCTCAAGAGCTTGAGGAGATGAATCAAATTCCATATGCATCTGCAGTTAGGAGTTTGATGTATGCAATGTTGTGTACTCGTCCTGATATATGCTAGGCCGTAGGAATTGTCAGCAAATTTTAGTCCAATCCTGGTCATGATCATTGGATTGATGTTAAAAACATTCTCAAGTATCTTCGGAGAACGAGAGATTACATGCTCGTGTATGGTGCTAAGGACCTGATCCTTACTAGATACACTGATTCTAACTATCAGACTGATATTAATTCGAGGAAATCAACTTCGGGGTCCGTATTCACTTTAAACGGAGGAGCAGTTGTGTGGAGAAGCATTAAGCAGAGTTGTATTGCTGACTCCACAATGGAAGCTGAGTATGTAGCTACAAGTGAAGCAGTAAAAGAAGCAGTATGGTTCAGAAAATTCCTGACAAATCTAGAAATAGTTCCAAATATGCACTTGCCTGTCACTCTTTATTGTGACAATAGTGGAACAGTTGCAATTTCAAATGAACCACGAAACCATAAAAGGGGAAAGCATATCAAACGAAAGTACCATCTCATTAGGGAGATAGTACACAAATGAGAAGTAATCGTCACCCAGATTGCTTCCCAAGACAACTTAGCTGATCTATTTACGAAGGCCCCCTCGGCTAAAGTGTTCAAGGGTCACCTAGTAGGACTAGGTCTACGAGTTTTGTATCACTAAGGCAAGTGGGAGAATTTATGGGTATTGTAATGCCATAGTTTATTGTATTTGTACATTTTATTCTCTCTGTGTAAACTCAACATTGTATATATTTGTATATATTGATCCACTGGAGTTTTAGTCCAAGTGGTAGTATTGTTGGGTTTTATGTCCTAAAACTCGCAGTTTGTAGAATGATAAACATTTTCTATAATCAATAAACTTATTATTGATTTCATAAATTGTATGAAAGTTTAAACCCAATAAACTAAGACCCATGACTATTGTATGAGTACTTGAACTTTATGTGGAGACATAAGAGTAGATCAGGTTCGAGTAAATAGTCAAAATGATCTATGGTACATGAATAAGGTTAGGTACCTTATTATGGTAACACCATTGGATGCGGTCTACTATGTAGTTGTTACAAAGAGTTGTAAAGTGCTACATACGAAGTGAACCTAATTTGTATATGTTATGACATGAGGAGTGGGGGCGTCCTATGCAATGAGTTTGCATAAGATTGGACCAAGAAATAAGTCACTCTTATTTTATAACGTTGTTTACTGTATAAGACTGACTATTTCACCTAGATGACCTAGGTAACTCGATCTTATCCTGAGCTAACTATGAACTTCTGTATATTCGTGATTGTCCTAAGATTTGCATAAATGAGGGTTGACCCAACAGCGTCGGCTTAATAAGACTCCCATTTCAGGGGTAAGACTGGATAGATAGCTAGGGACATAAAGTGCATGACGGAGTTCACGCCTACACGATTTAGGGATAGGAGAAAGGTTGTTCTTTCAAGTACTGAATCCAGGTCTTGAACAAGGGGCCTTACTCTCTCACTAGGTTGAGAGAGTTTGGTTTAGTGATTGGATCACAAACCAGTTGTTCATTAGAGGTTCAGTAGGAACTTGAGGAATAAGATGTAATCTCGGGGGTAAAACAGATATTTGATCCAACCGTTATTACGAACAACCTGTGAAGGGTCGACTTGCTGATTATGGTTAAATCATGTGGACATAATATATCTACCGTGAGGGGAGTGCAACTATGGGCTTTAATAGAGTGACCCATTAGTTAACGAATGTGGATTAATCTGGTCTAATGAGTTTAGCCAATTAATCTCGGATCGTTGGAGCCCATGATCTATAGGTCCGCTAGGTCCCCTTACTAGCTCGTAACGGGCTAGCTCTAGAATAGCATGATAAGTTAATTTGAAACATTCAAATTAGAATTAAGGGAATTAGTAATTATATGAGATATAATTACGTGTTTAATTTGAGAATTAAACGGAATAGGAGAATTTATATATTTAAATATGATTTAAATATATAAAGATGAATTTGTGTAAAAATTAATTTAATATTTGATATTAAATTAATTGAGTTTTATTTAAAATTAATTTATGAAATTAATTTTATTTTTTAGTTTTAAAATCAGGTTTTGATTTTTAAGATAAAATTGAAAAAGAGAAAAACAAAACACAAATGGAAAAAGTTGATTTTCCATTATCCATCTTTCAACTTGCTCACACAAAAGCTTTCATCTTTGCCTTGTCTTCTCCAAGCATGAGCTGTAACTCATTCAACTCTCTCCTTTGCATGTTGATCTGCAATATAATGAAGAGATTGGAGTGAAATTCGGGCATGCAATCTATAGAGAATTTTAGAGAAAATTCGAGTTGAAGAAAGGGTTCTTCACCAAGATTGTTACTGTGAGCTTTTCTTCTTCATCCCTTGATTCAAGCTTGTTTTGAGTTTCACAACTCAATCTAGAGTACCAAGAGAATAGTGGGGAAGATCTTGAGGTGGTCTGCAACAAGATTCGGAGAAGATAGCAGTTGAAAATGGAGCTTTGAAGAAGTTCTACAAGAGGTATGTCTTGAAACTCACTTGTTTTCTGCAAGAACATGCTTTAGATTTTGCCAAAATCAATAAATTAGAGTGCTTAGATGATCCTTGTACTTCCGTTGTTGCTGATACAATCCTACAGAAACCTGTGGATCCATTATGAGGATTTGTGTTCTTAATCTACATTTCTTTTTCATATTTTTATGATTCTTGAATGTATGTTAATTTCTATGCTTAGATTTATGATTGGATTGATCATCCATCATATTTTTGTTAGGCTAGAGATAAATGCATCTTTGTGTATGAATTATCTTATTAGGGCAAAGTCCAAAGCATGCTTGTTTGTAAATTCTAGGTTGTTTATGACAACTCTTTTACAACATTGCATGATTGGGTGATTCAAGAATGAAATCGGTTAGTAACCTAGACTGTCCATGTTATTAATTGTCTTAGTTGAACCCATTGAACCTAATGTAATTGTTTATTTGTTATGGATGCTATCGAATCCAAACAACTAAGCAATTAGTCTAATTAAGAATTAATTAGAGTTGATGTAAGATTTTCATGGACACTATTGAACCTAGTTAATCAAGCATATATTTTAATGAAATAATTAATTAGTAATTAGGGTACTTGCCTAGACTTTTTGGGCAAGTTGATTCAACACATTAATGAAGGGATGAAATCCCAAGCGGAAACGTGTGATTGCCTTGTAATTTGGTTTTTTATTTTACATAAACAAAATACGGTATAAAAATAATGACATAATAGATAAACAATCAAGATTAGCATGCAGTTAAAAGAAGAAAATATGGAAGAGCTAAACCTTACCTTTGTAGATTCCCAAATTCTTCACGATTCCCTTTGCGTCTTCTCCGAAACATCTCTTCCATGATCAACGGACACCATCGTAAGTGAAACCTTGTTATTCTCTAGAATCCCAAGAATTGGATATGGGGTCTCCAAGACTTGGAAGAGGATGAAGAAGTAGTAGAGAAAAGAAGAGAGATTTTAAGAGAAGTAGTAGGAGACTAAGATTGAGAATTCCTAATTCAAGTATGTCACAAACACGGGTCATGAAGACCTATTTATAGATAGGAGGAGTGACCCCCTATGAAGCACAGACACAGATACGGCTACATGATACGGATACGATCGGATACGGTGATTCATCAATTTCTAAAAAACTAAGATATGGATACGTCTAAGGATATGCCATTTTTTTATATATTTTTTAAATATATATATTTCTAAAAAATGAGGATACTGATATGTTGAAGATACATTTTTTTTCTTTAAAAAAAAATAGGATATAGATAAATTTAGCATACAAGTTAATAACAATAGCACAAAATAGAATACAAACACTGAAATACAATACAAAAAAAGCAACATCTAAGATGTTGAAGTACAATAGTTAATAAAATGCAATAGAAAAGTGACTCATATTACAAAGAAGAAGAAGAAGAAGATTAGAGGGAGAAGTATGAAGATAAACGAATAACTTCTTCATTGAATTGTTGAAGATATCCAAATGGTTTATATTTTGGTAGACTTTGTGGGAACTCAAATGTGAAGATGGAGAATATATAATTCTAGTCTAGGGTTTGGTCCGTTATTTATTAATTTTTTTATTTTAATTTTGGACTCGAGAAGTGAGCTTTTTAAATAGGTTGTCTAATTTTAAATTGGGAAAGATTAGATGAGTTACTTGTCTTTTTTCTTTAAAAAAAAGTACGCATAGAAATAGATACGTGAAATCGTGTGCCAGATACATATCTGAAAAGTATCTGAAAATATAGATACGTCAAATTACGTGTCAGATACGTATCTGGGAAGTATCTGGAAGTATCGGTATGCGATACGTGTCTGATACTGATTCTTTGCCTCACATGAAGTATCTGTGCTTCATAGGTGACCCCCTTCTCCTAGTCTTTCCTATTCCTACTCTAGTTCTAATTTAATTAAATAATTTTTATTTAATTAATTAGTCCAATAATTAAATAACTATACATATTAAATCCAATTTAATATATATAATTAATTAATAATTAAATAAACATCACGTATTTATTTATTTCTACTTCTCAAAAGTTAATTAATTAATTAATCAATTAAACAACTATATTAAATCATATTTAATATAGAATTAATCAACATATAGTTATTACACACACACATATATATGCATCTCTTTAATATTTGAATCTTATTCAAATATTTTTTCCTCTTAATTATAGATCACATCTATAATTAACCATACTATATTAATCTCATTAATATGCAATTGAATTGAACAATTCAAACCATTCATCTTATATATCCTTTAGTGAGCTAACCAGAGGACCTTATGGACCTACAGATTCGAAGCTCCGATAATATAAGATTAATTAATTAAACTCTTTAATTAAATTAATCAATTTTCATTAACAATCGATCACTCCAATAAAGACTGATAGTTGCACTCTTCGCACTGTAGATTTATTTCTGTGTCCACGGATATAACCAATCAATAGTGAGTCGACTCTTCATAAATTGCTTATAACTATAGCTGGGTCAAAATACTGTTTTACCTCTGTAATTATATCTAACTCCTTAAATACCACTAATCCCTCTAATGAACAAACAATTTACAGTCCAACTATAAACAACACCTATCAGGCCAGTGAGAGTTTGAGACATCAATGTTTAAGACTCATAATAAGCTATTAAGAGAGCAATTTATCTACTTTCCCTAAGGTTGAGAAAGGAGTGATTCCATTTTGTATAGTTGTGTTCCCAGCTCCCTACTCGGACAAACCCCAAAATAGTAGGCTTGTTGAGTAGGCTAACAAGGTCACTCTCACCCATACAAATTAAAGGATTGTCTTCACAGATAGAAGTTCACAACTCACTCAAGATTAAGGTCAAGTTACCTATGGTCATCCTAGTGAAATGTAAATCTCTTCTAGCAACGGTGTTATATATAGAGATTATTCATTTTGCAAGTCCGATCTTATACAAACTCTATGTATAGAATACCCTTGTTCGTATGTCTCCAAATGAACGACTAGGATCAGATCATTTGTAGCACTTTACAACAATTGTAACATCTACAAAGCAGACCGTATTCATAGTATCACGAGGATAAGATACTCAACCTTATCCATCTACTACAGACCATTTAGGTTATTACTTAAATATGATGTACATATATGTCTCTATATACATGTTTAAGTTTCATAAAATAACCTTGGATTTTAGTTTATTGGATTGAGTTAATGCAGTCTAAACATTAATAAAATACCTTTTATTTTGTTAGATATATAATTTGTCTTTACAAACTACAGAATACACTGATTTAGAACATTAACTCCAACAATTAATTCAAGAGAAATGTTCCTTAGTAATTCTATGATCAATCAAACATTAGGTGGATCCTAAATTCTGAGCTTGGCGTTTTTACTTTTCTTGCACTTTACTTTTCGGCAATTCAAAATTTTGCATTTTATTTTCCTCGCATCAAATTCTCCTCAACAAATTTTCCAGAGTTTCTATAATACTAATACTCAGATAACTTCTTAATCAGATTTGACAAAACTTACCAAACTAAACAAAATTAAACTAATATGGGACTCAAACATAATAAGCCGACTAATACTTAATACAAGTTCTCGACTCAAACAACTTAAAATAACTTGAAACTACAGTAGGATCCACCATTAAAAAATAAACTCATATCGAAAAGAAACTAAAAGTAACATCTAGTTTCAGAACTAGCCGAACACTTTTCAACAAGAATCTAAAGCTATCTTGGTGAGTTTTAGGTTTTAGAACTCAGTTTTGACCATTTCGATCTGATTTTAGGTGTAGTAATTTAGTTTCTGACTCATGGTTGTTCTTTAATTGTAGTTAGACTTGATTCGAGGTACTTAACTTGAGGTTTAAAACAATTTTAGGTAAGATTTCTTATCCTAAATAATTGTTAAGACTCTAAATAAGGTTACGACTTAAATTCTAACATTTGGAATCATGTGTTACTAGGTCACGAGCCTTCAAATTCATTTAGAAACGCTTTAGGATGCGTAGGTAAGTAGATTCCTACGTGATGGGCTTGGTTACTATTTGTTGCTTGTTATTTTATTTATGTCTGTTATATATAAATGTATGTTTGACTCCTATGATCTGATTATGAATTGGTTGAGCATGTTTGATGCAAATATAAGCATGTTTATGGCCTACTTCTGCTAAATATATATGGATTTGTATCCGTGTATAAGCCTTGCGATTTTGGATCTAAAATGAGCATATTTAAGTAGTTAAGCATGTCTTAATGTTCGTTGTGATGGTTGTGCATGATTTGTAGTTTATTACAATTAGCATGTTGCATTTTGAACATAACATGTGTGAAGGTTATAGAGCATGACGCGTAAATCATGTGTGGGTAGCGGAGCATGACGCGTAAATCATGAGAGTGGCAGAGCATGACATGCAAATCATGTGTTGTGCGTTGTTGCATAGCATGGTGAATCAAACCATGTGTTAGCATGTTTAAATGAGATTATTCTGCTTTAAACTAAGAATGTCCTTTTGTTGTGTGTGGCATGGTATGATCGACATTACTTTGGTTGTATATTTTTCTATATGTATATATTGTTTGGTGGCCCTTCAAGTGTGGGATACTTATTATTAGTACAAGTGTGTATTGACCACCATTAGATTTTGTATGTGTCGACGGGCATGGTAAGCTTGGTGATACTAAGGAGGAAGCCTGAGAAAGACTAGGATTAACTTTTAGTTTCTTTTCGATATGAGTTTGTTTCTGAATGGTGGATCCTATTGTAGTTTCAAGTTATTTTAAGTTGTTTGAGTTGAGGACTTGTATTAAATTTTTATCGGCTTATTATGTTTGGAGACCCATATTAGTTTAATTTTGTTTAGTTTGGTAAGTTTTATCGAATATGATTAAGTAGCTATCTGAGTATTAGTGTCCTAGAAACTCTAGAAAATTTGTTGAGAAGAAGTTGACGTTTTGAATGTTATTGAGAGTGCTATTTTTGAAAAACAGGTGTCGAAGGAAGATTTTGGTTTCGTTGAGGTAGTGTCATTATGCTGCCAATTTTTTTTCTAAAATATAAGAGTTAGTGAAAGTTAGTTTAGGTTAAATTTTGGTAATGATCCCTAGTTTAGTATTAAAATTTGGGGTCATTACACCAACTCCCCCTGTTACCACTTTAACTAGAAATCCTAATTAGCTTGAAACTACATTCGCATTTCCCTAAAGATCGACTCGGTCTTGCCACTTGTACTATATAGTAGTATAGGTAGTAGTGGTCAGTGATTATAAATTTTATTTGATTTTTGGAGGTTTGTAGGCGACAACAAATCGATACGATTAACTATCATTGTTTTCTATTACTGTTTTTGTTTTAATTACACTGAATTTGTGGATCATTTTTAAACATTTTTTGTGGATCTAATTTGGTAAGATCCAAAAATGTTTCTCTTTGGTCTTCCTTAAAAAGGGTTGAATGAGTTCTTCAACTACACTTATTTTCCTTCCTCCTTTTTTATGTTTTGTTTCCAACTTCTCCAAGTAAAGTTGTTTTTTGTTCCAACTCTTTTTTCACTACTACTCGTTTATTAAGAACGTTGTGTTAATTTATAGAGCAATCAGTGTGAGATGATTAGCTCCAAGATCATGTCGAAATTGCTTTCAAGGTGGCAGTCATTTCATGACACGATCATCGTATTCAGAAAAACTAGATAATTCTAACAGGCTTTTCGTTTATCTTCTTCGATATTTAAACCGAAGTTCCCATGTTGAAGTTGACAACTCTCTGGCTCTATCAAGTCCCATCTTTATTCAACTCAACCCTACAATTGTTACTTAAGAAATAAAATGGAAACAAAGCTCCTCTTTAGCTCCATCAATAATTTTCAGTTGAGTACTTTGATGATGAGATGATTGTTACAGCATTGCCCAATGGCCATGCTGCCTCTACAAGAGGACCATGATATGCCACTTGCTTCACCAATGTGATCTTTTTTCTAGAATCAATACCTACCACAAATATAATTTACAAATAGTTAATTACTTATTCACATAAATGTACTATTTTAATTACTTTTAGGATTATTGTTTCATATTATACAAAATTTAATGCCATATTTATAATTCATCGTGTTTAGGTGTGACCCTATTTTTAACCAAATTATATTTTCTATTTTGAATTTTAAAAGTTAGGGTTGTTTTTTCATATCATCCTTAAAAATACATTTTTAAATTAAATTTTGAAATAAAAACAAGTTCATTTTGGCTCCATTTGGCAACCAATTTTGTTATTTGATTTTGAAAATTAAATCTTTAGACACTCCTACCATCTCCAAATTTCTTCATTTGTTATCTACTTTTTACCAATGGTTTACAAACCAAGCCAAAATTTGAAACCTAAAAAAAGTAGGTTTTAAAAACTTGTTTTGTTTTTGAAATTTGGCTAAGAATTCGATCACTGTACTTAAGAAATATGCAAATCATTGTAAGAAACAGGGAGGAAATAAGCTTAATTTTTAAAAACAAAATGGTTATCAAACGGGACATTTGATTTTGAAAATTGATTTAAAGAGTCATTGAAAATGACAAAATAACTTTTTTTTTTATATAAAAAATGATTGTATGTAAATTACTACTTAAACCCCCAAATCTAAGTTAATGAGTTATAATAAATTTAAAAAATGACTTTTTTAGGATCTCAAGTAAATTGTTTTTTACTTTGATCATAGCATGTTATATCAAAACTTGAACCCAAAAACTTAATTAAGCTTAAGTTTTTAGGTTCAACGTTGTAACATTATCATTCAAGACCTATGTTAATAGATATAGTTGGGAAGGAACATACCGAATCCATCGACAAGTAGGGCGTACTCGTAAACGAGGTCCAAGCACGCAAATTGCAAGTCACTTGAGTAAACATTAGTGTATTTGGCCTTTGCATCAACAAAGTTAGTTTGACAAGCAATCCTTACTACTCTCTTGAAATCAAAGGGCTTCACTATGGCATCTGGTTTGTTAGAATCTATGAAACCAGCCTGTTCAAATGGGACATGTCACTATTTGAAGTCTCATGTGCTAAAATTTTAAATGTTTTTTTCCCTCAAGGGCTTCACTTGAGTAAAAATTACTAATTTAATTAATTTAATATCGGACAGGGATAGTTGCATCTATATGGAGATTTGTTAACTCTTCCGCTCCTTATTTGGTCCAAGGAGTTTTTAAATCCACTATAGTCCCTACGACTAAAACACATCCATTCTATGACTTATTAATTAACTTCATACATTATTAGCTCCACCACTAAACAACTTCCTAAACTTAACAACTTTACTCCTTACCTTGAACATCCCCTAAATCTTTACTTTTAATTCAATGAAAATAAATGAATCAAAAGTACATTTTATTGACTTGTTTTCAAATATAGGAAAATAAACCAACTTATTTACAAATATAACAAAATGTCAGTGTCTATCAATGATAGACACTAATGGACATTTGTCAGTATCAATGATCTATGATGCACAGATACTTTATGTGAGGTAAAGAATCAGTATCAGACACGTATCGAATACCGATACTTCCAGATACTTCACAGATATGTATTTAACACGTGATTTGACGTATCTATACTTTCAGATACTTTTCAGATACGTATCTGACACGCGATTTGACGTATCTATTTCTATGCGTACTTTTTTTTTTTTAAGAAAAAAGACAAGTAACTCATCTAATTTTTTCCAATATAAAATTAGGCAACCTATTTAAAAAGCTCATTACTCAAGTCCAAAACTAAAAATAAATAAATAAATAATGGACCAAACCATAGACTAGAATCATCTAATCTCCATTTCACATTTGAGTCCCCACAAAGTCCACCAAAATATAAATCATTTTGATGTCTTCAACAATAAGTTATTCGTTTATCTTCATAATTCTCTCTCTAATCTTCTTCTTCTTCTTTGTAATATGAGTCACTTTTCTATTGCATTTTATTAACTATTGTACTTCAACATCTTAGATGTTGTTTTTTTCTTATTGTATTTCAGTATTTGTATTCTATTTTGTGATATTGTTATTAACTTGTATGCTAAATTTATCTATATCCTAGGTTTTTTTAAAGAAAAAAAATGTATCTTCAACGTTTCAGTATCCTCATTTTTTAGAAATATATATAAAAAAGTGACGTATTCTTAGACATATCCGTGTCTTAGTTTTTTAGAAGTTGACGAATTGCCATATCCGATCGTATCCGTATCGTGTAGTCATATCTGTATCTGTGCTTCATAGTCAATGATAGATATTGATAGACAATGATATTTTACTATATTTAAAAATATTTCGAAAAATTTTGTCATTTAAAATAATTAACTGTTAATATTGACCTAAAATGAAAGAGTTAGACAATAGATCCAACCCTAAATAGTAAATTTTTGGGTTTTGGTGCCTATATATATGAAGTAGCCAATGAGGGATTTGATGTATCACCTGAGCTGCCTTGTCAAAGAAAAAGGAAGCAACATAGAGATTGTTGACGCCGGCTCCTCCGCCGCCACTCCATATGCCATCAAAAGTGCATTCGTTGTAGCCGCATGATTTGTTGATTTTCAAAGCCTCTAGAATTACCTTCCGGCAACGGGCGAAGCTCGACCCCGACCATGGGGATGACACTTTGTACTCCTCCCCACCGTAGGCATATGTCCCTGGTATTTGAATTTAGATCACGTTTATTTCTTTCAAAAAGTAATCCATAATCTAAAAAAATGAAAGGGATGAGTTTATGAATACCTTTATAACCAGCTAAAATACAAGGGTTGCCAAGTTCTTTGGTCACCTTCAAGATCTCTACTCGGCCAGCTTGTAAACTGTAACGCAAGTAACTGATTCACAACACAATTACCAAATTTTCAATTCCACTTTTACATTAATGTTTTACATTCCAAAGATATATATATATATTTAAAAAAGACCTCACTTTTGATAGCAATTATCAATATTTTCCGTAAATTATTTAAAATAAATTTAGGTTGAATTAGAAATACTAAACTTGAAAGAAAGAAAAAAAAAAAAAAAGCAAATGGTAAGAGAATTTAGGAAAATTTTAATTTTAGTTATAATATCAAACACTCCCCCTCATTTGTAGGCTTAAAATATATAGAAGAGTCAAACAAGTGGAAATCAATGTTCATCGGGAAGGAAATAACGATGCTCCCTTCATCATCTGCTTTATACCATCTTAAATCACAAAGTGACCCAAAAGTTTAAATTGATGGGTGAAGGTAAATTTAATTATATATCATCTAATATGCCTCATAAATTTTGGGTAGTATAAATTTTAAATCGTGAACTAATAATGGTATCAATTTAAAACTATAAACTTTCATAAACAAATCAATTTACATCCTTCTTCTCATTTCTTTCAAAAATATTGTGTAAAACATGCAATTGTTTCAATTAAACTTCTAAATTATTATGGGTGGACCAATTTAGACTCTTTTTAAATCATATTTGAAAATCATCAATAAATTTAGTTCTTACACGTGTATAGATTTCTTTAAAAATCATATTAATAAAATGGACAATTCGAATAGATACATGGATAATTTCTTAAAAAATATATATTAATTGAGAGTTAAAATTGATTCACTTATGAAAGTTTAGGGATTTAATTGACGAAGTTATAAGTTTCACAAAATGTTTATTCAAACAGAGAACGTAATAGAAGAAATAAATTGATACATTTACGAAAGTTGGAGTTTTACCTGTGGACGTAGAGGTTATAATTGGAACCTTTGAGATGATAATTTTGAACAAATTTGGTGTTTCCATCAGAAGCAATGGGTGCCTTAGCTGCATCTTCATCAGAAATTGCATATGCCATTTGAACAGAGCCACCTCCAAGATCAATTACTCCCACTGTTTTTGAATATCTCTTCCCCAAATTCTCCAACAAATAGTTTATTGTCAACTGCATCTCCAAACACAATATTAGGGTTTATATATATATATATATATATTAGGTTTGTTCGTGTTAATATTCAGAATGAATTATCAAAAATGAGTATAGTTCAACGGATATAGTATTTGTACTATCAATCTCAAAGTTTAGAGATTTGATTCTCCTAAAAAAAATCCTTTGAATGAAAAAAAAAAAAAAGTTGGTACTTTGGATTCTTTCATTGATTTTAAAAGTAAAATAAATTAATAGACACTAAAATTAACAAAAAAAAACGTTAAAATTTAAAAAAAAAAAAAAAAATGTTTTAAAGTTGAAGTGTTTAGTTTTCAAAAAGTACGGGAGTTTCTTGATTTATTTCATTATTTTTCTATCAAGATTTAAAATAATTACTTTATGAAATTTTATGAAATTAATATTAAATGCATTAAATTAATTTTACCCATTTTATATAAAAAAAATTACGATCATTTAAAAAATAATTTTAAACAAACGTAAAAGGATGAAATTAAGTATATTAATGTTTAAAAATGCCAAAGCTTAAAAAAAATCTGTTAAAATACATTAAACATTCAATTTTTCAATTTTTAAAAAAGTCAAACTTTAGTTTCAGTTGCCAAAGTTTTAACATATATAATGCTTTTAAATAAAAGTTAACGATTTTTTCTTTCTTTAAATATGATTATGAAATATAATACATGTAGTGATACGGTGGTTGTTATTGCTCTTTATAGGGGTATAAGTGGATCAGGTCAGGTTGGTTTTAAAAAATACCGGTTCGATCAGGTCAGGTTGCTCTTTATAGTTATATAATTTGATTTAATTTAAGTACAATAGCTGAATTCTTAACTAAATTCTAAAAATAAAACTAGGTTTTTAAAAACTACGATCTCATTTGGTAACCATTTTGTTTTTAGTTTTTTAAAATTAAGTCTATTTTCTCCTAATTTCTTACAATGATTTGTATCTTTCTTAAGTATAGTGGATGAACTGTTAGCAAAATTCCAAAAACATAAACAAATTTTTAAAAGTTACTTTTTTCGGCTTTCAAGGCTTTTTAAAACCATTACTAAAAAGAAGGTAACAAATGAAGAAATTTGGAAGTGAGTCTAGTGTTTATAGACATAATTTTCAAAAACAAAAAATAAAAAACAAGAGCCCTGTTTTGTAATGGGTTTGTTTTTTGTTTTTAATTTTTTATAATTAAGCCTATTTCATTTATATTTCTTACAATGGATTGCATCTTTTTTAAGTACCATGGTTGAATTCTTAGTCAAATTCCAAAAAAAAAAAAAAAAATTGAAAGCTACTTTTTTCCCTCAAAATTTGACTTGGTTTTTTAAACCATTAGTAAAAAGTAGATAAGAAAAAGAGAAACTTAAATGTGGAAGTAATGTTTATATACTTAATTTTCAAAAACAAAAACAAAGAACAAAATGGTTAACAATTGCACTTAAATGGTTATCAAACGGAGCCTTTTTTTTTTTGTAGTTTTTAAATTTTGGCTTGGTTTTTTTTAAACTATTGATAAAAAGCAAATAATAAATGAAGAAATTTAGAGGTGAAACTAGTGTCTATAACTTAATTTTAAAAAATATAAACAACAAATCAAATAATTACCAAATGGAATCAAGTCAAATTTCACATTTGTCTTTGTCATTATCATATATAGTCAACTTCTATTATATTTTTTTTAATGTACTAGTTTTTTTTTTTTTAACCCATATCAGTTGATTGTATTAAAAACGGAGTAAAAAGTAAAAGAAAATATGAAGATTTTTAAACATAATTTTAGGACAATATTTAAACTTTAACAAAATTAGACCTATTTGAATATTTTAAAATCCTAGCAACCATATCAAAGTTAAACTCAAACCATGAAGACTAATGATCTAAAACTTTGGTGAAAGCATAAAAATTAATTTTATAATTTAGATCTCGTTTAGTAACCATTTCGTTTTTTGTTTTTGAAAATTAAACTTATAAATGTCACTTCCATCTCGAAATTTCTTCATTTGTTATCTACTTTTTAACAATAGTTTAAAAAAATAAGCCATTTTTGAAAGCTAAAAAAATAACTTTTAAAAATTTATTTTTATTTTTAAAATTTAGCTAAGAATTCAATCATTACATTTAAGAAAGATACAAATTATTGTAAGGAATGGTAAAAAATAGCTTAGTTTTTAAAACTTAAAAGAAAAAAAATGAAATGATTACCAAATAGAGTCTTAACTTTTAAAAAAGAAAAAACTATTGCAAAATCCAAATCCACCCTTTTAAAACACTTGAAAACAAAATTCCTTAAATAAATCACAACCTCAAAGTTTGGATTTCATTGCTCTAAAGTTTCATGAAGTTAATTTTATAATTACCAAGTAAAAGCTGCTTTTAATTTTTTTCTTATTATTTCGGTAAAAAAATGTTATAAAATATAATATAGTGATATAGTATTTAGTTAATTAAATTGTCATGGTTGCAGGGTAGTTCAGTTGGGAGAGTGTCAGACTGAAGATATGAAGGTTGCGTATTCGATGCACACTCACTGCACATTGAACAAATTAACATTTTTTTGGTTTTAGTCCCCGAATTTTTAAGAATATGTGCATTTGATCAAATTTCAATTTGGTCGTTTTAGGCTCATTAAATATATTTTCTCTCTCCTCTCTCTTCCCATTCACTCACTTTTCTCACTCCTCTCTCCTCTCTCTTCCCATTCACTCAACTTTCTCACTCCTCTCCTCTCCCCTCCCCTCATTCTTATCTCTCCTTCTTTCCCTCCCTTCACCATTCTTCTCTCTTTATCGATCCATTTTCTTCAACAGCAAAGCGTTTATGCAAAGAAGTTGATCTAGAAGGAAGGAATATTAGAGATCTTGCAAACCACCACAATTGAATTCGATAACACCAACTTGGCGAGAACTTGTTTTTTATTCAGTACATTGGCATGGACAGAAAAAAAATAGAACATTTCAAAGAGTCTGTACAATTTCATAATCTCCATTTGTATCAAGCTCTACTCATCTTTATATTATAGAGTGCAAATATGATAATCGAAATTATCAGTGGCTTGTTGAAATAATTAATATAGGCACAAACATTCTCATGAAACTTAAACGTTGTTGAAGTTTAATCTTTCTCTACTTGACAACATGGTCTATCTCATGAAAGTTTAAAAGGTTTAAAGAATAAAAGAAAATGAGAGGCCAAAGGGAATGTGTTCATTGGAGAAGGGAGGAGGAAAAAGAAATGGAGAGTGGATGGGATGAGAGAGGAGAGAGAAAATATTTTTTTATTTAAAAATGTCATATCAAAATTTAAAAAAATATAAAAAATATCTAATTAATTTAGAAAATGAGAATAATAACTTTTTAAACCTATTTTGTAAAATTCAAAGACTATAATGGTCAAATTGAAACCAGAGGAACAAAATGCACATATTCTAAAAAATTCGGAGACTAAAAATGTATTTTTTTCCTCAAAATTTTTAAATCTTTGAGATCAAATTGAAACTAAATCCAAATTAAGAAGAGTAATTTATTACTTTTATAATTTAACAGTTTAACAAGTAATTCAGAAGAATCGGAACTCATCCTAAAAACATCTCAATTTTCTTTTGTAAGAAATAATTCATTACTTTTTTTTTTTTTTGCCAAAATTACTAATAGAATCCTTTTTCCAATAAAAACAGTATTTCCAAAAATAATAATAATAATTTGATATCTCTCTGTTTAAAAAGCAACATTTGGAATTATCATAAGTTTCGATTTGATATCTCTCTCTTTAAAAAGCAACATTTGTAGTATTAGGGAAGTTTTAGAAATTGCTCACATTAGGTTCCATTATTGAAAGATGGTTGTGTGAATTCTTTTTCTTTTTAATCTCTAAATTTGCATAATCTAATAATTTAAGTCGGTTTGATAATTATTTTAGTTTTTAGTTTTGATTTTTGAAAATCAAGCGTATTTCCTCTTCATTTCTTACCCTTTTTGTATCTATTTTAAATATAATAGTTGAGTTTTTAGTCAAATTCAAAAAACATAAACAAGTTTCTAAAAGTTATTGTTTAGTTTTTAAAATTTGGCCTGATTTTTTAAACCATTAGTAAAAATAAGATAACAAAAGAAGAAATTTAGAGATGAGAGTAACGTTTATATAATTTTCAAAAAGAAAAAAAGAAAAAAAAAACCAAACGGGATCTTAGCTTTTAAACTTAGTTCATAACAATTTTTTTTTAAAATTTATAGTAATTTAATCGTACTTTTAGTTTGTAACAATTTAATTTTTCATTTCAAATTTGTAATAATTTAGTTCATAACAATTTTTCTTTAAAATTAACCAAATTGGCAACAATAAATCTATACAAAAATCTCGTTAAAAAATCATTTTTTTACTATGTAACTACTTAGTTTATAAATATATTTGGTCCATAAGAAAGTTTATTGATTTAGAATTTCATTAACTCTTAGTAATATTTTGGAGAAATAATCAAATTTGATCTTGTACTCATTGAGTTGTATTGATTTTAACCCCAAAATTTAAATTTCATTACGTTGCACCTCAAACTTCCAAACTTGTTGTAATTTTAAATCTAAATTTTAAATGAGTTACAATTTCAACCATCTAATAAGTTCTTACTCTAAATATCGTTAAAAAAAAAAAACTCTTATTTATTGATTAAATTATAAAACATACCTATGATATAAAATTTAAAAAAAAATTGAGAAAAATGACAAACTTTTTCTTTTGTTGAAATTTATGAATTTTGGTTAAGTTTACCGATGGTTAATTTGTGTATTAGTCAGACTTATTTATTGAAATCATTGAGTATATGAGAAGTTTTACACTATTTTCTATTAAAAACTAGTGGGTGAATTAGTAAAAAATGAATCTAGAGTAAAAATTGCAACACTTATAATTTATAGTCAAATTTAATGAAATTGAAAGTTTAAGGTTAAAATTATTACAATTTGATCATTATAGTGTTTGACCTTCTCTCTAATAAACCATTAAATTGTAAAGTACACCAGTAAATATTATGACTTAAATTTGAGAGACTAAATTGTTACTTCCTTGGTAATGAAAAAAAGAACTTTTTGAACTCTTTAATAATAGAAAAAAAAAATCCAATTTTTACCGTCTAAATGAAATCTAACCAATTTTTTATAATATAAATTTTATAACATTTTACTTACGTCATTGTGACCTAAAATTATGAAATCGACCCCATTTTGTACATGGCCTATACCCAATCCTTACTTTCAATTATAGTCTCTTTTTGTGATTCATTAAATTAATCCTCATCCTTTTTAAAATTTTGAGATTTGAAAAAATGTCAAATAAAAAGAAGAAAAGAAAGTTTAATGAGTACTGAGATGGATGGATTCCATAATTTCACTTGTGATAATGCAAGCAAAAAACGGCCTAAAATAGACATTGGAAACTCATGCCTCAAATTCATTTGAGGAAAAATCAGAATGACAATGACTTGAAAACGAACAGAAAAACGTACCCATTGATAAGAGCCTTCTTGATTTCCATCAAGAATCGAAACTGAATCCTTTTCGTACTTGAATCCGCTCTTCGTTTTTAGAAGAACCCTAACCTGAAATGAAAAACAACATCAAAATCAAACTCACCATCAATTTTCATTGCCAACCAAACCGAATCGAATCGAATCACCAATTACCGCTTCCAAAATCCTCTCAGATTTGTCACCTTCCAAAAACCTCAGCCCCGCCGTCGCCTAAAACCACGAAGATTTGATTAACACAACAGTTTCGATCAATTTCGAGCAGAGGAACTTAAGAACAGAGGATTTACGAACCCCGAGGTGAACCGGCGTCACAGATTGCAGTTTTTGAGGAACTGTGTTTTTTGCTTTCTCCAGTAAAGGAATTAGAGAATCCGCGGCTTTCGGCTTTCTGAGGATCGTCGGCGTATGAACTCAGTCCTGGTTTTATCTGAAGGGCAATGGAGATGGATTAATCGAGGACATTAGAGATTAGACTTTGAGAGAAATGTGAATAGATAAGTACCTGTGAGAAAACCTCAATCTCTGAACTGATGAAGAGGAGATCTAGGTTCTGATCGAAATGGAAGACGTGGACGCGGCTGCCGGAGCTTCCGGCGTCGAAGATGACGGCGTAGGTGGAGTTTGAAGTGGAAGAAGAGGAAGTTCCAATGGCGGATATCTTCCGGTGGTTGATGGAGGAGGTTTGGCCGGCGGAAGAAACAGGGAGGAGGAGGACAGAAAGTGAGATAAGAAGCAGCATGGAGATGGAGAACGCATTTCGGAGTTTGGCTCCAGTCGTCATATTCGTCGTTTTAGAGCTCAGTCGCCGGCGACTATGGAGCGACGGAGAAGAAGAAAAGCCTGTAGGTTGTGAGAGTGTTGATGAGCTTCGCCTGTGAATTATCGCTCACGTATATTAATTTATAGATGAATTCAATGATATCATTCTCTTTTCTTTTTTTCTTTTTTCCTTTTTTCCTTTTTTCCTTTTTTGTCTTTTTTGAGAAGGATATCATTCTCTTTCCTTTATTTTTTAACACGAAATTCAATTATTATCTTTGTGGGTTACTTTGTAGTAAAGTTTAAGGAAAGATTAAACTTATGATTTCAATTTACTTAGCTCACTTTTACAAATTTATGATAGAAAAAAAATATTGGAACGTGACATTTTTTAAATAGATCGCACTCGATAATAATGTCACAGGTGATAGTTTTTTTTTAAAAAAATTTAATCATTTTATTTTATTTTTAGTGTATAAATAAAAGGATATTATTTAATCGTTGTTCTTTACAATAAGTTAACCATAGGTTTTCAAGTTGTCAATCCTACATGTATGTTTTGTGAAAGAAACAAAAAAAGGTAAATGATGATAATATATGTTTTAATGTTTAAGATAAAAATGTTAAGATTTCAATTTTGTCACATGTAGAGATGTCCAATTTCTCCATGGGACGGGTCTCACCTCGAACGAGATAGGGACCTCCGATTAAGCGGGGAATGGGGAGGGAGTGGGGGAAAAAATTCTCCGTGAGCTAAACAGGAACGGAAAATGCATTCCCCATTCCCCTTCCCCGCCCCAATTAGATTTTACATATTTATTTAGTATAGTTATCTAATGATATGTTATTATTATTATTATATAAATATTATATTTAAATTTCAAATTTGATTATTTATTGGAAAAGATAATGAATACGTTTAAATTTAGATTATATATGTTTATAATTTGATTTATATTTATTTCTTTCTACTAAAAAAATTAATTAGCTTTTTTAGACCAAATTTTGAGTAATTTATCTTTAAATTCAAATTGTCATTCAAAACTAACCATAATAAACAATTTAGTTATAAAATTAATTATTTAATTAAAATTTTCTCACATTACTAATTTAAATTAATTGATTTTTTTTTAAACAAAAGAAAAGAAAAGAAAGTAACGGGAAAAAATTCTCCGCGGGGAACCCGATCCCCGTGCATTCCTCGCAAGGAATCCCCGTCCCGATCCTCGTAGAAATTTTTACCGACATGGGGAATGAAATGGGAAAAGGGACGGGGATGGGGAATGGCATCCCCGGCCCCGTTTCATCCCATGGACATCTCTAATCACATGTATAGATAATTATGAGAATTTTGTCATATTTTATCTCATCTCCCTACATTAAAAAGGGCTCAGAAGACATTATTTTTAGATTATTTTGTCTAAAGTACTTTTAATTCTGTTTCATGTTTTCAGATTCACTAAGTTCAGCGAATATATTTGACAAACAATCTAACTGTTTCTAGAAACTGTTTTCCATATTTTGTGATTCAAACCGTACAAATTCTAAAAACTAGATTTTTATGTTTCATTTGTATCCAAAATTTTAATTTTAAAATTTAAAATGCATAATTATATTAAATAAGGATAAAAATATTTAGAAATATAGTATATCATGTTATAAATCCAGCTCAATTTTTTTAAAATTAAAATATATATTATATAATGTAATATAAATTAAATTGAGTTAAATTTCAAGTTTGGTCTCTATGGTTTGGATAAAGTTAAAAGTTAGTTCATATGATTTTAAAATCTAAAATTTAGTTCGTATGGTTTGATAATCCATATAATTTGTTTAATTCTCTTAAATAACCCCAGCATAGGGACTACTCACTATGAAGCTTTTATTAAATATAGAAGGTATAATTATAAGCCATAAGACTTAAAATTTAACTTACTTTGAATCATAGGATTTGAATTTTTCCTATAAAATATATAATATTACTAAACAATAGTTATACAATTTTTTTAAAATATAAAACATGTTTGTAAATAAATTAACAATAACTTATTGTCAACTAATATTTAGTGGATAACTATAACTAGTTTACAATTATTTAGATTAGAATTAAATTTCTAAATTCTACTACTAAACCATATATGAAAACATAAAACAACTCTATTTTCATTTAATTGATTGTTTTTAAATTTCTCTTTTCTGACTCTATATCGAACAAACTCTAAATTGTCTCTACTTCAAAAATAAAATAAAATGATTAATTAAATGATATATTATAGACTCATTTTTTATTGCCCATAAAGATGCAAAAGCTTAATCTTTGTCCGTTCCAAAAAATTGAATGATATATTATAGACTCATTTTTTATTGCCCATAAATAGTTTGTGCATATGTAATGTAAGAGGCTTGTTACTTAGCCAATAATCATCCCTTTTTTAGTAAATTGTTATGATTTTTTTGTTATTTTATTTTAAATTCACTTAAGATGATTTTCAAAAATAGAAATATAAGGAAAATTATCCATACGTAAAATTTTAATTTTATTTGATAGAGACTGATAGAAGTCTATCAGTGTCTATCAATAATAAAAACTAATAGAAATCTATCATTGATAGATGTTGGTAGAAGTCAATCAATATCTATCAATATTTTTGTTGGATAATTTGATATTTTTTCTATCTGTGAAAATTTTTCTTTGAGTTAAGTTGTGTCATTTAATTGTATCAAAAAATTACAATCAAATTTAGTAACCATTTCATTTTATGTTTTTAATTTTTGAATATTAAATATATTTTCTCTCTATTTCTTAAATTGATTTGTACATTTCTGAAGTATAAAAGTTGAATTTTCCACCAAATTTCATAAGAAAAAAATAATTTTTATATATTTTTTAATTTTCAAAATTTGACTTGATCTTTTAAAACAATAATAAAAAATAGATAACATTTTGGACTTAATAAAATAATATACAAGGCCTGCATTAGTGCAATGATTGTCTTTACTTTTTGTCAAGTAGATCAAAATGTGACATTTTTTTAAGCCAAATTGTTTTTATTTGTTAACAAAACAAAGCGCGCACACAAAATAAACTAATCGATAAGTTCAAGCTTTTAATTTCATATTTAATTTATTCAAAGACAATTTGAGAAGATAGTGTGACAATTTTTTTTACAATAAATTCGACCATATTGGAAAAGAAGCATATAAATTCTATTTTAAAGGGCGATTTTAAGTGTATATTTTAAATTTGGAGTTCAAGTTTATTATTAATTCAACTTTATTTATTTATTTTTGAAAGAAAATTTTAATTTTGTTAAAAAAGTAAAAATAAATAAATAAAATTTGTTTACAAAATATAAGAAAATGAATTCATCTATTTATAAATATAGCAGAATGTCACTATTTATAAGTGATAGACATAATATTTTATCTATAGTGTCTATCATTAATAGTTACATTTTAATCCTTTATAAATATTTATCAGTGTCTATTAATAACATTTTGTTATATTTATAAATATTTTTAATAGTTTTACTATCTAAACAATTATTTTGAAAGAATATTTGTGTGTTACCACATTTATTTTTGTACAATTCAAATAATTGATAATGGTAGAATAGAAACGTGTCATGTGGTAATATTTTTAAACATATCTAAATCATTTTTTAATTTATTTATAGATAAAATAGAGGGATGCTCATAAATAGAGACGTGTCACGAATCATATCTTCTCGTCATTTTCTCCATTATTTATTCTTTTTTTCGAAAAAAAAAAAAGAAAAATTGTTTTCTCCATTCGGTGGGCCCCAACGATATGAAATCACGTGTAGATTTTAAAATATTTTCACAAAACACGTGATCCTCTTTTGAATATAAAAACACTATTTTTCTTTTTCTTGATGAACTAAACCCACTATTGGCTTTATTAAAAGATGGGCTAAATTATCAAAATACCCTTTATTATGGTATAATGTTGGTTTTAATTATCACACCAATTTAAAATGTTTAAATCCCATCTGGTAACTATTTTATTTTTTAAAATTAAGTCTATGTACACTATTTTTAACCTAAATTTATGAGAAAATTGTGAAAAATAACATGTTTAGGTTTTCACCTTATAAAACTAGCACGTTTTTTGAAAATTCGTAAAAATAGTTTTTCTCGGTTCATCTCGCATAAGATCGACCATCGAGATTTTAGTTAAAAAATAAAAAAAAATTCAACTTATCATTGTTTTCGGCCTTCTCGATACATCTCGCTTGATTACACACCAAGATTTGCTATTTTTTTTTTTTTGGTAATCTTCCCAAATCTTATATTATTTCAAATTTTCTCTAAGTTCGGTTAAGTTTACCAAATATTATATTAAATTATTACGAAAATTTTCAAATCTTTAGCATAATTTGTGTTTTCACAATTTTATGAATTTTCAAATTTTCAAATGTGTTTAACAATTATCAAATTAGACTTTCCAAATTGATTCAACATTTTCAAATTTTGGAAAAGATAAAAAAATTTTGAAATTTTGAGTAAGCTTTGGGATATATGTAGAATCTCGGTGTTAATTCTGTTCAAAGTTCCACTGAGAAAGTTCAAATATATGAATTTTGATGTTAATTATGATGTTAATTTTACCACCGTGGGGAGGGATAGTTGGAAATACTCTTTTATTGCCTTTTGTGCTTCCTCTACCAACTCACTGGTTGATTATTTTCTACTTTTAAATTTTTTCCTAAAAATCCTATCAATCTCTAGAACAAAAGGCAAAAGATTAGAATCTCTAACAAGGTGCATGCACTAGAATATAATCAATCAATCTCAAAGGAAAACAAAAATAAATAGAATACACCTTAAATTAAAATATATCTAAATCTTAAATATTAAACTAATCCGATATTTTGATCCTCAGCAACAACGCCCAAAACTTGATGTGAATGCAAGTACATGCGCTAAGTGATATAGTAAAATGTTCTTGAAGGACCAAGAATCGTCCCCATGGATCAATGTTATAGATTTTTGTTTACCTATTCTAGAATTGTGTCAATTTTATCTACAGGATGAAAATTAGATGAAATATTTGAGGTTTCAAAATAAAAGTAAGCTTAGAAAAATAAAAGATTGGTCTTTTGGAGAAAAAGTATCCTAAGGTGTTCATTTCATTATTTACTTCATTAAGTCATGCAAAGGTTCTATGTAATCTTGTCTTATTAATATGTTTAAGTCTAGAAATTAAATTTCGATTTATTATTTTTCAACAATAAACTTCTCATGCAAACTTAATTGATTACTAATATCTAGAAACCAGAATAAGAAACTTGATATTGAGTAAAATCATAAACAACTTTCATTATTAACCTAATTATTTTTATGAGAGATTAACAATGATTCAATACTATAAGTACAGTTAAAAATGCAATATATCAAATTGAACATTCAACCAAACATATATTGATGGCCAACCAATATAAAAATAAGCACAATAATAATTAAAAACATTCAATTCCACGATAAATCCATAAAAACATCTTGCATGAACTCATATCCATAAATAAATTCATCAACACCCTAGAACAAACGAGTCTAACTACTCATGATTGTCAACAACATATTCTCATAAAATTTGACAAACAAAAACAGTAAAGATAGTGAGAAGATTAAGGAAAAACTACTGTTGGAATGATTCCTCGTATTGAAGCCCATCAATCTCACCTTGATTTGTACCTTGGTCCTTGAACGACCTCTAAATAAAATTTTTCACTCTCAACTATTTTCTGCAGCAAAAATCACCATAAGATTTCAAAATTTAGTGTCTAAATTGGCTGAGAAACCCTATATCTTACAAAAAAGATATCTAAAAATTGCACAACATATTCCTACAATAGACTGGCATTGCGGTGCCATCAAGCGTTCTTTCGCAGCTCTGCGGTTCAATGGCTATAGACACGCACAGACGAAGACATGTGCTGTAGTGTAGCATCATAGTGCTCTCCTACTATTGCTTTCTATAAAGGGCGTCGAGCGCAACCCCCAAGCCCCTCCTAATTTTTGGCATCTTCATCCTTCTTTTTAGAGGTTTAACTTGGTTTTGTTCTTGTGAGTTCCATCAAATCTTGAAAATCACTAGAAAAAAACATCAAATCTAATAATATACTGTAAAAAGAACTCTAAATACAAGGCCAAGAAGGCACTTATCAAGTGCTTTTCAATTAACATAGATGACCTCCAACTAATTGATGTTCTGCACACATTGGAAGGTGGGTGTTGTAAGACCCACACCTCAACTTCCCATTTTTCATGATATCTATGGTTTAAGTAAGCACAAGTTGGGTTAAATGTTTAAGTATGGGAACTTAACTCTCGGTTACTTACTGATCTAGCCTTACAAAGAAAAATTTTGGCTAAGTGTTGGTCGTGCTGAAGGGTGTTTGAGCATTGAGTGAGCGCTAAGCAAGCATCGAGTAAAGGCTGCAGAGCATCGAGTAGAGGCTGCCGAGTGTCGAGTATATATGAGCGAGGAAGGAGGCCAGTGTCGAGGATGAGTGAGAAAGACTCATGTGTTGAGTTCGAGCATCGAGTAAGGAGTGTGTGTTGAGCGAGCTCCCAGCATTGAGTTCCCCATCAAGTAGCGAGTTCTCCCAACGAGTATTTAGTAGAGTCTTGGAAATGTCTGTCGAGTAAGAACCTCTCCCCATCGAGTTTCCTCAGCGAGAAACGAGTTGTTCGAAACACTCAGATTTAAATGCTTAGTTTTAGACTCCTCTTTTAGTTATCTGGATAGATAACTTAATCTCAACCCTTGATCTCCACTAATGGGTAAGGTGGCTTAAAGAGATTTCAAGCAAAGAACTTGACGGTAGTATAAAAGGAATGAGAACTTCTATGGCTCAATTTGGGGCGATTTTCTCGAGAAAATTGGACGAACTTGGTAACATTGGAAAGCTCTATGAGTCTAGTTTCTGAAATCGAGCCTTTGGAAGGGAGATCTCATCAGAAGAAGGGCCGAAGAAGGAAGAAAGAATCGAAGGTTCATTTTTCAGGCGATCCGGGCACTCAACGAAGAAATGTAGATCTAGACCGAACCACATGGAATTTCAAGCTGAAAATTTTAGGTTACATTGTTATCCCCCTTATGAGTAACTTTGTAGAAGGAAATTTTGCATATTAAGGCCTAAGTTTGAGTTACATGTTTTAGAAACTAAACTTAGAAAGTGTTGAACAAGCAGACAGCTTTGCGGTCTAGGGTCACTGGGGAAAATTTAAAGCTCTAGATCAAACCATGAAGAGTTTTACACTAAAACTTTGAGGTAACATTGTCAACAAGATTTTGAGCAGAAGGAATTTTCTTAATACGAGTTATGGATTTTGAGCTATTGACATTAGAAACTGAATCTGAAATTTATTGGGCGAACAGGCAACTACTTGCTAAATGTGGGCTTGGCACCCTAAAATCCCTACTATGTGTTGGGTGTGGGCGTCAGAAAAGAGGCGACCTGCTGAAGTTTAGGCCATTTTAAATTTGACTAGGTATGCGACACCCTAAGGTAAGTTAAGAAGATTTGAAAGTGAATTGTATGAGTGTGAGTTTAATTCTGAAAGCGAGTCTAAAAAGGGAAACCATGACTAGTAATTAAAGTAATTTTTTATGTGTTCACAGGGTTGACATTAGTAAGAGAAGCTCATCAATCTTAAAGGGTTTTCTCAAAGGCTGTGAGTGACTCTAATGCTTACAAAGGTTATGAATGATTTAACAAGTCATGCTTTTATAAAAAGTCACTTATTGCTAGCCAGCTCTAAACGTTTACCTAGCTATTTACCTTGCAGATGTTTACGAATGCTTGGCAGATTAATAACTTATAGAGTACGAATAGTTATGGTTTTGGCATGATGTTCTTAAGTAACTAATGTCTAGTGCTTATGAGGTATGTTGCCCTAGACAGAATCTGAATGGTTAGCGTACGCTACTAGAGAAGATTGGGTCTATAAGACAAGCTAAGTGGGAGGTCTAGGTGAAGGACTCCTAGTAAAGTATGTTTAGCTCAATACCTCGGAGTGGTAACCGAGCTTAGAGACAGTTGATGATAGAACCCTAGCTTCGTACATTTAGGGTAAGTATGACTAGGAAGGTGATGGATAGAGGATCCACATTCCAAGAGATGAAGTCAAGTTTCAGTAAAACTTATTAACGAAGAATGTTATGCATTGAGTTGGCTCTATATTAGCAAGGACTACGAGGAGGGATAAACTATGTCATTCTTTGATAATTATTGATAAGTTCATAGGTCTCAAGCAAATAAGCTACATGTGATTGTGTAGCATCTTCCTCAAGTATGTGCTTGGTTGATCACATGCCAAGGTGATATGATGGCCTTATTGCATAAAAGATATCTCATGTTGAAGCATGCATTCTAAGAACTGTAGCTAAGTTCCACAAACTTTAACCAGCTTTAACCAGCTTCTACGTTAGTGACTAAATCATAAGAAATTTTAAAGTATAAGGACCAAATTCCTTTCTCGAGGACCAATAAGGTTTAGGTTGGAGTTACATTCAATGGAATCAAACAAGATTATTAAACAATGGAATCAAACAAGATTATTAAATAAAATCACTCTTAGGAAAAAATAAAAAAAAAAGTTTAGAAATTTTTCAAATTAAATTATTACAATTTTGAGAGTATAATGATTAATAAAATTAAAAGTATAGGAAGTAAATTGTTTTCTAATCATAAAATTATACTTGCTTGGATGCTTAATTAGTTGGAATCTCTCTTAGACATAAATGTATTAGAAGTTGCCATGTGGATTCCTTGGGTGGCCAACATATCCATATCTAAATATGCTCATTTAAAGGCACATATTCATTTTTTTTTAAAAAATCTTGAAAAAGCTTTCATGTCAAGATAAAATAAGAATGAAGTCTCAAATCTTTACATCAAAAAGCATTTGGATGCTTTCCAAAAAGAAAGAAAAATCTTTATTCCCATATGTAGTGGGGGGGCAGGTGGAATTCTAATTTCATGGCCATATAATCTTTCAAGATTTTTTTCTTAATGTATTTGGAGATCTAGTAATCATTTTCTAGAGTTGCAAATGTAGTAAAAATTTTGAATTTCGATTAATATATATCAAATATAAAATCGAGTAATATACTAAGCATAAACTATATCATTTATACGATTGGTATATCATCACTTCAATAGTATTATAGTGGATGATATTTGTTCGATTATAGTGAATCACTTTTTTCTTATCTCGTTTTGATATGAAATTTTCATTCGATTAATTTGATTTTGATGCGTTATATTTTTTAAATAATTTTGATGGTATATCTTATTTGCACTAATTGTGCAATTTATATACCAAATACAAAGTAAGTTAGTTAATTTGTTCTATTTTCCAACTTATGATAGGATTATGATGATATATCATATTCATTTTAATTTAGTATGAGTATACTTCATATTTTGTATACATATCATATTTAGAAGAGAAATTATTTTAAATGAAAAAAATTGTTGAAGGTATACAAACAATAGGAAAATATCACAGTTTATCCATGATCGACTGTGATAGACTAAATTTTATTTACGGTTTATCACTGACAGACAGTGAAATTTGGCTATATTTGTAAACATATTAGTTCATCTTCCTATATTTGTAAACAACTCTATTTAAAAAGAGAAAAAACGATGCATATTTAGTAAATATAGATTAGCAAGAGAACTAAGAGAGACTATAGAGAAAATTTTGTAAAGGGAATAATAGTATATTATGAAGCACAAACACGAATATAAATACGAGATATGGATACGATAAAATACGGCGATATGCCAATTTTTAATAAATTAAGATACTGATACGTTGAAAATACGTTTTCTTAAGAGTCTAGGATATATATAAATTTAGCATACAAGCTAATGACAATAGTACAAAGTACAATACAAACATTGAAGTACAATACAAAGAGCAACATCTAAGATGTAAAGTCCAATAGTCAATAAAATGCAATAGAAAAGTGACTCATATTGATCAAAAAAGAAGAAGAAGATTAGAGGGAGAAGTATGCAGATTAACAGAAAACTTCCTCGTTGAATTGTTAAAGATATCAAAGTGAGTTATATTTTGGTGGATTTTGTGGGGACTCAAATATGAAAATGAAGATTAGATGATTCTAGGATTGTGTCTTTTATTTTTATTTTTTTTTCTTTTAGTTTTGGACTTAAGTAGTGAGCTTTTAAAATAGGTTGCCTAGTTTTAAATTGAAAAAAATTAGATGAGTTGATTGTGAAAGATTAGATGAGTTGCTTATCTTTTTTCTTGATAAAAAATAATCGTAAAAATAGATATGTCAAATCGTGTATCAGAAGCATATATGAAAAGTATCTAGAAGTACTGATATCTGATACATGTCTGATATGGATTCTTTACCTCACATATTTGTGCTTCATAGATAATATGCATATGGTGAGAGTTAGATTGTGGGTCTTATTCTGAAACTAGTTTTTGTTCAATTAGGTCATGAAATATATCACTTTTAATTTCAATTTACATAATAGCTCTAGTAAATTTTTCTGCTAAAAAATTGTATAGGAAGTTAATTGTCCAAGACATTGGATTCTTAGTTAATGTAAAATAAATATCATTTAACAACTCTTTTATTACTGGTCCCGTTTGATAACCATTTAGTTTTTTGTTTTTCTTTTTAAAAATTAAGCATATAGACATTACTTCCATCTCCAAAATTCTTATTTAGTTATCTACTTTTTACCGATAGTTTAAAAAGTCAAACCAAAATTTGAAAACTAAAAAGAAGTAGCTTTTAAAAACTTGTTTGTTTTAGAACTTGGCTAAGAATTTTACCATTGTACTTGATAAAGTTGTAAATCATTGTAAGAAATGAGAAGGAAATAGGCTTAATTTTCAAAAATAAAAACAAAAAACGAAATGGTTACCAAACGATACCTTAATAATTTAATTTATATGAGCAGAGTTAATAAATAATCAATCAACATATTTGGATTTTTTTTCAGCAAAATATTTAAAAATAATGACTCAAACAACTAAAAATATTGAAAAAGAAAGGTAGAATAGTACAACAAAATTATATACCTTGTTTAGTCATGCTACAAAATTCATGTCAAAATCAATCAGGGATGATTTATTTATATAAGCAGAAAGTTAGGTGAGATAGGGGATGATTCGAAAGTTAGGTTTATTTGATAACAAGAGATTCATCTCAAAATTAATTAGAAATGAGAGGAGTAACACGTGCAAATCTTTATATCAATTGTGACGACTCTTCAACTGAGATCCTCAACAAGTCCCATAAAGTGGTACCTTTTTAAATTCACCTTTCTTGAGTAGGTCACAATTTTGAATTGAATACTCGTTTGAGTTTAATGGATCTTTATACTATATTAGATCAACATGAGTTTCATCTCAAAATTAATTAGGTTTTAGATGAAAAGCACATATTTAACTAATAAAGTTACGTGTTGAGGATCCCACATTGAAAAAATAATCAAGAGATATTCGTAATTTTTATAAGATATATATATATATAAAAGTTACTTCTCTTATTGTCGATTAGTGTTGAGATAAAACCCATATTATCTAATACGTGTCTATATTAAATGAAGACATGCTAATTTCTACGCAAAAGATATTCCCCCATCAACCAATGGTCTCAAATAATTGTATAATTGGATTCGTAGCTATCTCTACTCTCTTTGATGAGGTCCACAAGTTATTCCATGATATCAACTTACAACTATAAATATCGAACTCTTACTCGATATCAAAATCAAACCACCAATACTCATTACAAAGTCTTTTTCAAACTATTCATCAGACGTTACGATGAGTTCATATGTGGAGGTTGCCCCGGGACAAAACGAAGCCTTGATCCAAGGTCCAAAGGATGTCGAACTCGGCCGGTGGGAACCGATCGAGAACATCGAAGATCCATACGTGCAAGAGATGGGAAGGTTTTCAGTGATGGAGCACAACAAGCAAACAGGGGCAAACCTAAAGTTCATTCGTGTGGTAAATGGTGAGAAACAAGTTGTGGCTGGAATAAATTATAGGCTTAGGATTGAAGCAAGGAATGAAATGAATTTGGTTTGGACTTATGAGGCTATGGTGAATGATAGGCCATGGGAGAAGAAGTGGAAGCTCATATATTTTGTACCTCTCCTCAAGAACTGATCTACTTATTGCTTCTCTTCTTGCATTATCTATGAAATAATAAAGGGAGACCAATAAAATAAAAGCTATCTTTATGTCTAATATTTTGGTTGTGTTTCCTTTTATGATCTATTAATGAGAGAATAAAATAAAAGTTTTATCCATGCATGCTATGAGTAATATTGTCTCTTATTTGGGGTTTTCTTTTCTCTTTCTTTTTGATTATAGGTTTAGAGCTAGTTCAATCAAATATGATTCACTCAATTGTGTGAGAATTTCATATTAAAATATAGATCTCATCAACTTTGGAAGATTTACAAGTTTACTCTTTTCATAGTCAATTGATTTAATTTTAAGATTGAACTACATATTTACCTAATGAAACCCAAATACATGATTTGTCCAAAAAAAAAAAAAAAAAGTGTCCGATCAAAGAATGGTGAACTTAAAAATTCATCATCTTGAAAAGACATGTTTCGGATCACACATTAAAAAGATGAGGAGATATCACAATCTTTATAAGATTCATGAATTACCTCTCGCTCATTGCGAATTAGTTTTGAGATAAAACCAACTCATATTTATCTAAAATCAACTAATTAAGGGTGTATTTGGCTTAAGTTTTCAAGTGTTTAACTTTGGAAATAAGTCACTTTGAAAAAAAAAGAAAAGAAATGAGAGCGTTTTGACAACTACTCAAAATAGGTTTTTTTTCCCTAATCAATCCAATCTGCCCCCAAGATTTTAATAGATTAAAAAGTGGTATTTATCAATGATGCTTCACTTCATATTATTGTTTTCATGCTCATACAAATGATATTAAACCTTTTCTTTCTCTACTAGTAGATTTTTCTCATGCACATTTTGTAAATATGTTTGCTCTTATCACTAATATGATTTGTAAAAGAAGAGGGAGACAATCCATAGATACAGGGTTGGCAACAGGATCAGATCGGGGTAGGGGAGGGTTCCCCGTCCTCGTCCTTGATTGGGGATTTTATCCCATCCCCGTTGGAGAAACGGGTTCCCCTCATTTCCCATTTCCCTTTTGTTTCCCTATAGAGACTTTTTTTTTTTTTAATTTTCTTTTCCTATTTTTTTTTTAAATTTGGGCTTGGACACTTTAGTTGAGCTTAGATTAGATTGAATTAAAAACTAGGCTAAATGTAAAAAGTTAAATAACTAATATATATTTAAAAAATCTAATCGGGGTGGGGTCGGAGTCAAGGTCGGGGATGGTTGGGGATACCCTCCCCATCCCCGCCCGGGCCGTCCCCGGTTTAGGGACCCTAAAGAGGTCTCCAATTTGACCCCATCTTCGATCAAATTGGAGATTCTCCACCTCAATTAAGGTGGAGGCCCGACCCTCCGAAAAATTTTACCAACCCTAGGTAGAGAACCAAAATGAGGAATAATAATGTCCACTAATTCATTAAAGGAAAAGAGAGCAGAATATAAAGCCAACGTAATAGGCAAGGCCATAACTAACTAGTATTAGATTCTTTAACAAAAAGCAACACAAGAGTATATCTCAACATATTCCACCAAAATATCAAACCTCCTATATTATTGAACATTTGGAGAATATATATATATATATGTACATGTAGATATATACATATGTACATGTATATATATACATAAGTACATGTATACGTATATGTACATGTACATGTATATGTATACGTATACGTATATTTGTGTTATATAAGGGTAAAAAATATATTAGATAAATTCTCTACAAAGTAAGATGGTTGTTTTCATTTTTTTTAAATGAAAAATGTCATATTATTGAACTAAAATCACTTATATTCAATGAACATTTTTTAGAGTAACAGTTTGGTCCCTGAATTTTAGTATATAATGATTTATTCCCTATACTTTTAATTTTGTAAAGATTTGGTCCTTAAACTTTAGTATATAACAATTTAGTCATTATATTTTCAAAATTGTAACAATGTAGTCCTTCACATAAAAAAATTAATCAAAATTTGATGTCAATTTTTAATATTTTTATGGTGCAAACTTTATATTTTGCAAAAATATTGAGTCTCTAATCAATTTAAAGGTTTATTTGTGTATGAATCTCATTAAATCTTATCATTAATTTCTACAATAAGGACTAAATTTTACAAATTTTAAAATACATGGACGAAATTGTTACATAGTAAATTTTAGTGACTAAAATGTTACAAAATTTAAAAGATAGGGACTAAATTATTATAAACCAAAGTTTGGGGACCAAATCGTTACTTCTATGAAAATCTAGAACTAAAAATGATTTTTAGCCATTTTCCAATTTGATAGATTATCAACCTTTTCAGATTTTTGTTTTCTACAATCATACATCTTATGATAGCCGTGCGATGATTTGGCCTTAAAAGTCCATGTTGGAATACTTTGAATATGACATGTGGCACTTCAAATGACCAAAATACGGGGGCAATGCCCCCAAAAACCTAAATTATTTATGTATTTGTCATATTTGCATTATTTACACTTATGATCCTAGGGTTTAATGAAGTGTACTATACAAACTCTCTAGGGAAGTGTACTATATAAATTCTCTAATTCTAGAGACACACCTCTATTCTATATTCTAAATAATTGTCACTAGTAAAATTGTTCTCTCTCTCTGCTCCATGAATGTAGCTAACATATTGTTAATGAACCATGGGTTGATTAAAATTCCTATGTTGATTCATGATCATCGTGGAATCGTTAGAAGAAGAGCAATTTCCATTATATACCTTTTTCTTTTAAAAAATTAATAAAGGACTACTGATTTTTTTTTTTACACTTAGCTCCACCATTATTAGATTGGCTATTTTCAAATATAGGAAAATGAGCCAACTTGTTTACAAATATAGTAAAATGTCTCTCTATCAATGATAGATGTTAATAGATATCTATCAGTATCTGTCGATGTTAATAGACACGGATAAATATTTATCAGTGTCAGTGATATACAGCGATAGATGTCTATTTATGTCTATTAACATCTATCACTGACAGATAGTGCTATTTTATTATATTTGTAATTTCCAATAGTTTTAGCATTTAAAACAATTACTCTTATTAAATTGGACAAGATTTTTGTAAATTTCTTTTAGTTGTCTTTTTCAAATATTTTCTGCTTAAATTGAGTTTCGTTCAAATGTATATAGGTGGAATTCTCGCCTTTTAACTTTTGGATCGAAGTTTATTTTGTTAACTAGTTGAACTATATATTTAGTTGACGTCTCTTTTACACTTTTATAATTTATTATGACTAATTGAATTATGTTAGATTATCAACTTTCTTAGACTTAAATTGTATTAGAAATTGTAATGTGAATTCTTTCACTACCAATATACATAATTCAATTTTTTCACTAAATAAAACTAGTCACAAGACATGTTCTCTTGATACGAAGAAATTAAAAGTTTAAATTTCACATTGCACAACGTCGAACTAAAAAAATGGCTGTTGCATTTTTTCAAAAAAAGTGAATAGAAGAAAAAAATTTTAGTCACAAATGTATAGCATCAACATTCATATATATATATATATATATATAGTTTTTAATAAGAGCATCAACATACATTTGGATGCACTCATTTGTAAGAATCTTGTATTTTTTATGTAAAGGAGTGGTAATATATACTAAAATATTATATGAAAACAACCTAAAAAACAACTACATAAAAAATATTTTTAAATCATTATGTTTTTTTATTATATATACCAAGCATATAATTTTCAATTTTTAATTACTTTGGTTTACAGAATGCCAAATTCGAAGAATATGAAGAAAATGTGAGAAGTTTTGCATACTTATATATAGAGACAAATTTTAAAAAAAATTATTATTTCACATTAATTATAATTAATAATGTAAGTTCAAAGTCACATAAATCTCATCAATTGTTGAAGGTATCAAATTTTTATATATTTTAAATCTATTATTTATAATATATTAAAGGTTTCAATCTTTTTTAGACAATTATGTCCCTTCCTTAATTTATATGTTTTCAAAATATACCATTTACAATTATTAATTATAAACAATAAACTAGACTTATGAATATAGATAAATAATTAATAAACAACCATGATAAATTTATAGGTAATTAACAATAGCATTTGAGTATTGAAAATTTTAAAAATTTCAAAATTTTCATATACATTTTTTTTAAGAAACACATATACTCTTTAATTGAATTGATTTTTCAATTATGATACTAAAAATTAAATATAATTCAATAGCTTAAATATTTTTTTTTTTCAAGAAATAAGTTTATTGGTAATTGCTAATTTAAGGATTATAGGTTATTATAGTCACTGTTGAGGTTTTTTAAACTATATTTTCAATTTTTTTTCGTAATTACATTTTTTATACTTTTAACTTGAAAAAAGAATTTTATTATTTGTTTTTATGCTTCATTATTTATAGCGGTACTAAAACTTTTTTTTTTTTAAAAAAAAACAAAGTTTAAAACTTTCCCATTTTGGTTGTAATTACATTTTTATACATAAATTTAGGAAAAGAATTTGATTACATTGTTTTATAACTACACTAAAAGCAACCAAAGAATGTAAGGTTTTTTCCCCAATTTTTTATAATTACTTTTTTATATTATTCATCATCCTTCGACATAAAAATAGTTAATAAGTAATAGACATCTATAAATAATAAATGTAAAAGGATCATACGTGAGAGAAACAAAATAAATTATTTATTAGTGATAGAGGTTTTTTTTTTTTTTCAAAGGTTATTGTTGAATGAGAAATTTTGGACCAATCACAACTGTCACGTGATTTTACTTGAATCAAATAAGATTAATTTGATCCAATATTATTATTTGGGTTAAAAGTCCAGTTGAACTAAGAAAAATATACTTAATTTGACCCAAATGTCAAATAAGACATAAATCTAATTGATTGGGTCCAATAATATATTAAAATCTCTTGAAATCTCGTGCCAAACAGAAATATATTAAAGTATGATAAAGCTAGAAGGACTTCAAACTTGGGCCAAAGCAAAACAAAGAGCCGAAACACACTAACCCCAGACAAGCAAAAACATAGAAAGCACGAACCTACATAATAAATGAAAGCCTAAACATAAATTAAACACCAAGGAACCCAACATAATCGTGCTTGAACAACATAGATCACCAAACAAAAATTTAGAACACGATTTTTCATTTCATTTTAATATTAGGACCCTTTTGATTGACTTGAAAAACGTGTTTTTAAAAAAATCATTTTTATTTAAATATTTTTTTAATAAAAACGGATTAAAATACATATGCAAAACTATTTTGAGTGGTTGTCAAATACTCAAATTTTTTTCCAAATGACTTATTTTTTAAATTAAACAATTGAAAACGTAGTCTAAACACACCCTTAATCTATTCACAATAAACATTTTCACAATAATGATATTGGAGAAGCTATACAAGATATTTCAATTTTAGCAAAGTTACAAACAATAGCCTTATGAGATTTATTGTATTTCATGTATTAACTTGAAAAAAAAAACAAAGGTGACACCTTGATATACATAGAAACATCCAAAAAATAGGAAGTAAATCCTAACAAAATAGGAAGTAAGAAACAATAAAATTAATTAGCCTAAGATTAAGCTAAAATACATAAATATATTAACACCCTCCCTCAAACTCAAGATGGTATAGTTGAGACCAACTTGAGTTGCCAATGTAACTGAGTGAAATACGCAGGAGATAGCGCTTTGGTGAAGATATCTGTGGGTTGCTCAGTACTGGATATAGGTTGTAGACTAAGGGTGGAGCTATAAAGATGGTGGTGTCATACAAAGTGGCAGTCATTCTCGATATGCTTTTTTCGTTTATGAAAAACATCATTACGAGCAATTTGAATAGTAGTACAATTGTGACAATGAAGAATAGTGGCAGAGTGTTGAGGAGCTCCCATATCTACAAAGAGCCAATGAAGCCATAATAACTCTGAAGTAGCATCAGATGGCACACGATATTCAGACTCTATGCTGGAACAAAAACAACAAATTGTTTCTTACTACGCCAGGAGATGAGAGAATCACCTAAATAAAAGTATTAACCTGTGTTAGATTGTCTATCAGTAGGATCTCCAGCCATGTCTGTGTCAGAGTATTCAGATAGAACCAAGGATGACTGTGAAGAGAACTAAAGACTATGGCCTAGAGTGCCTTTAATACAGCGTAAAATGTGAAGCATTGTAGTGAAAGTATAGTGTGAGGAGCTACCATGAATTGACTGACAATATGAACTGCATATGCAATATTTGGACGAGTCACGGTTAAACAAATAAGACTGCCAATAAGTTGTTGATATAGGGTGGGTTCTTCGAGAGAAACACTATCAAAAGGAGTCAGCAAACATTTGAATTCAACGGTGTTGATGATGTGACAAGCTCAGTAATATTATATCAAGCCAGAAGATTAGAGGTATATTTTGCTTGAGATAAGTTGTATCCAGCAGAACAGGATGCAACTTAAAGACCAAGGAAATAACTGAGTGGTCCCAAATTTTTCATTTCAAAGTGTTTGCCCAAATAGTACAAATCAGATATGGCTTGGGAATCATTACCTGTAATAATCATGTCATCAACATATAGAAGAAGAAGAACAAGACCATGAAGAGTCTAGTGAGAAAATAGTGTTGAACCATGAGAACTGAAGGTGAACCCTAGTCGAATGATGGTTGAACTAAAGGTTGCAAACCAAGCTCGTGGAGCTTGTTTGAGCCCATATAGTGCATAACGAAGAATACCCACTTTTAAAGGTGGAATAAAGTTGTCAGGTAGTGACTTCATATATACCTCTTCAGTTAAAGTGTCATTGAGAAAGATATTTTTTACATCCATCTGAAGAAGAGGCCACTATTTGGCAGCAACTACGGTCAAAAGACTGCGAACAGAAGTCATACAAGCAACATGAGAAAATGTCTCCTCATAATCAATACCATATTCTTGACTACCTTTGGTAGTCAATGAGCTCTATAACTTTTAATAGATCCATTAGAGTGAGTTTTTATTTTATAGATCCACTTACAACTAATAGGTTTCTTGTCAAGTGTAGATCTACAAATCCCAAGTATGAGTCTTTTCTAAAGCCTGAAGTTCTTCATTCGTTTCTTGTTGCCAAAGAGGGTTAGTACAAGCCTTATGATAGGGTGAAGATTCAACTAAAGACATGATAATAGTGAAACAATGATAATCTTTGAGATGAATGAGAGTTTCTCTTACCCAGGTTGATCGACGAATAGTTGCAAGTTCAGTTTCAACACTGAGGGTAGATGGTAGGTTCAGAATCACATCAGCAAAAGCAGATTGATTAACCTCAAAGATGGATAATGGGAAAGACTCGATGTTGGGTAAAGAATCACAAGCAAGAAATAGATCATTAGAAAGATCAGTGAAGAACGAATGTGGGTTATATAAGGACAAACGAAATGGAGAAAGACTAGAAAACATGCGATGTTCCCAAAACATGACATGACGAGAGATAAAAAATCGATTAGAGATAGGATTTCAACACCAAAAACTGATGAAAAATAAGAAAAGAGAAAGACAAACACACAGTTTATGTGGAAACCCTAGAACAGGGAGAAAAACCACGATAAAGATCTTTTTCTTATTATTTTAATTGATTCACTGAATACAAGAGAACATGGTGAATAAATAGAAAATAGAGAGCCCTAGGGTAAGAGGCAATTACAATAATACCCCTAGAGTAAAGCCCTATTTTCAACACTCCCCCTCAAGTTGGTGCATAAATATCAATAAGACCCAACTTTCTAAGACAGTAGTCAAAATTTGGTCTCAGTAACCCCTTGGTGAGAACATCTGCCACTTGTTGACTTGAGGGAATATAGGGGATGCAAATGCTCCCATTATCTAGTCTTTCTTTAATGAAGTGTCTGTCGATCTCTACATGTTTGGTTCTGTCATGCTGGACTGGGTTGTTTGCGATGCTTATTGCTGCTTTATTATCACAAAACAACTTCGTTGGAAGCTCACTGTCTTGGTAAAGATCAGATAGCACCTTATTCAACTAGATTTCTTCACATATCCCTAAGCTCATTGCCCTGTACTCCGCTTCAGCACTACTCCTAGCCACCACTCCCTGTTTCTTACTTCGCTAGGTGACAAGGTTACCCCAGACAAAGGTGCAATACCCAGTGGTCGGCTTTCTATCAACGACAGAGCCTGCCCGATCAGAATCTGTATATGCTTCAATAGTCCTTTTTCCAGACTTCCTGAACATCAGACCCTTACCAGAAGTCCCCTTCAAGTACCGAAGAATACGCTCAACCACATTCATATGTTCCTCATAGGGAGCTTGCATAAACTGGCTTATTACGCTTACTGCATATGAAATATCTGGTCTTGTATGAGACAGGTAGATCAACTTCCAAACTAACCTCTAGTATCTTTCCTTGCTAACAGGAACTTTATTGTTTATAACACCAAGTTTTGCATTATACTCCACGGGTGTGTTAGCAGGTTTACGCACAATCATACCTGTTTCTTTGAGCATGTCCAGTGTATATTTTCTTTACGATACTGAAATACCTTCTCTTGATCGGGCCATCTCCATTCCAAGGAAGTATCTCAACTTACCAAGATCTTTAATCTCAAATTCTTTGGCCATTCTCGTTTTAAGCCTCGTAATTTCACCCTCATCATCGCCAGACAGAACAATATCATCAACATACAATTCCCACAGCTAAACCGTTTCATAAACAGTGTATGATCTGAGTACCCTTGGTTGTATCCTTGTGCTTTAACAAATGTGGTGAACCTATCAAACCAAGCCCTTGGGGACTGTTTCAGTCCATATAATGATTTTCTCAGTCTGCAAACTCTGTGCTTGAACTGACTCTCGAATCCAGGAGGAGGGCTCATATAGACTTACTCTTCAAGTTCTCCATTCAGGAATGCATTTTTAACATCTAACTGATGCAATGGCCAATCTTTGTTTACAGCAATTAACAACAAAACCCGAATAGTGTTGAGTTTAGCCACGGGAGAGAACGTTTCAGAGTAATAAACTCCGTAAGTCTGGGTGAAACCTTTAGTAACCAGTCTGGCCTTATATCGGTCAACTGTCCTATCTGATTTGTATTTTACAGTGAACACTCATTTTCATCCAACTATCTTGTGCCCTTTAGGTAAAGGCACCTGTTCCCATGTACCATTTTTTTCAAATGCCTTCATTTCTTCCATAACAGCCATTTTCCATTCAGAGTTCTCCATTGCTTCACGAATACTGCTTGGGATTATGATAGTGCCCAAGCTGGTAGAGAGAGCTTTAAATTCGGGAGACAGATTGCTATATGTCATGTAGTTGTGCATAGAATACTTTGCGCATGAATGCGTACCTTTCCTTAGTGCTATTGGAAGATCAAGAGAGACATCATGATTTTTCAACTCTCTAGGTTTCTCAGCATGATCGGTCACCTGTATATCAAGGATTTTAGTAGTATCTTCCACTTTCTTGTCACAAACTGAACTTTTCCCTTCATTCTTAGTTGTTTCCTCATCTGTCACATATTTAGTATTGCCCCCTCCTTCATCTTTATCTTCCCTGCACTTGTCAATCTCTATACATATATCAACATCATTAGTTTTAGGAATACACGTACCTGAACCAGATGCAAGGTCTGATTCATGGACCGGAGTCGGCTGTTCAACAGGTGGCAATCCTTTCTTTCTAAGATTCTTCCTATAGTAGGTTATCCAAGGAATCTGGTTGGTAGGGAGGACAGGACAGACTTTTTCAGAACTAGGAGAAGGAATTAGAGCAGATTCCCCTAAGGGGATATCATAGGAGGACCAGTTAGGCTCTTCACTCAAGCTCTCCCCCTGAAGATGATTAACGAGGAAGAAGGGTTGATCTTCAATGAAAGTAATGTCCATGGAGACAAAATACTTACGAGAGGATGGACGATAGGATTTATACCCACGTTGGTATAGAGGGTACCCAACAAAAACACATTTATGAGCACGAGGGGAGAATTTTGGGCGATTTGGACCATGGGAATGGACAAACGCGACACAACCGAAGACACGGAGGGGGACATCAGAAATCGCCTGATTCAATGAATAGGTTCAAGGGATTATGTTCAAGGGATTATGAAAGTCAAGTAGTCGGAAAGGATTCTTTGAATAGGTTCAAGGGATTATGAAAGTCAAGTACACAATAGGGCATACGATTGATGAGGTGAGCCGTTGTAAGAATGGCATCCCCCCACAGGTAGGACGAAAGTGTGGCAGACAACATTAAAGACCGAGAAACTTCCACTAGATGGCATTTTTACGCTCGGTTACTCCATTTTGTTGGGAGGTATAAGCACACGAGCTCTGGTGGACAATTCCTTTAGACACAAGAAAGTTATGGACAGAGGTGTTAAAGAACTCTCGTCCATTATTACTCCTTAAAATCCCAATCTTGGCATAGAATTGGGTTTCAACCATGGTATAAAATTGTTTAAAGATAGAAGACACCTCAGATTTATCAGCAAGTAAGACACCCAAGTGAGGCGTGTGTGGTCGTCTATGAAGGTGACGAACCAATGTTTACCCGTGGAGGTAGTAATAGGTGAGGGTCCCCAGACATCACTATGAATGAGGGAGAAGGGACTGGACGGCTTATAAGGTTGAGAATAAAAAGGAATACGACTTTTTTTTGGCACAAATACATACATCACAATTTAAAGATGCTATATTAATATTGCGGAATAAATGCGGAAATAAATATTTTATATACTGAAAGTTTGGATGTCCTAAATGATAATGTCATAACATAAAGTCATTTTCGAAAGTCGAAAACTTTAAAGACATAAAACCAGTTCTATGATCCTCCCTAGAAGAAGCATCGTCAGAAAGGAAGTAGAGCCCCCTATCGTGCCGGGAAGTGCCAATCGTCATCCCCAATTTCTGATCCTGAAACACAAAAAAATCGGGTGAGAAAATAGCCTTACAGTTTAGATCTCTTGTAATGTTAATGACTGATAAAAGATTATATGAGATTTTAGGCATATGAAGTGTATCACATAATACTAAACCATCAAAAGGAGAGGTATTTCCTTTCCCTGCAACCGGGGCAAAAGATCCGTCTGCAATTCTAATACGTTCATTTTTCGCACTCGAACAGTATGAAATAAACAATTCTGAAGAACTAGTGAGATCATCTGTGGCCTCTGAATCTACAATCCAGGGTTTCTTGCCATTAATGCTAATAAGGCCAAAAGATGGAAATGTACCTAATTGCACAATGGCACTCACCCCGATAGCACTCAAATTGGACTCACTATTGGCTGAGGACTGATGCTGTGTATTCCCAGAGTTTGATTTGTCATCTGACTGTCATTTCCTACTGTTTGGAGGCCTGCCGTGCAGCTTCCAACATTGGTCCTTTGTATGCCACTGCTTCTTACAATGCTCACAGATAGGTGTGGGCATTTTATCACTGTCGAAACTGGACGCCTTTGTAACAAAGGTTGATGCATCAGTGGAAACGACCATAGGATTGTTCATAGCATATGATCGATCCTCTTCCATTCAAACCTCTGAACAAACTTCTCTGAGAGAAGGGTTAGGTCGTTGACCCAATATGTGACTCCGAACACTATCAAATTTTGGGTTCAATCCAGCCAAAAACACATATACTTGATCTGCCTCTTTAAGCTTCAAGTTTTGCGCCCTATCTTATGCGCAGTTCCAGACAATCTCTCAGCAAAAATCCATCTCTTGCTAAAACACTGATAGTATTAAAGTAGGAATTAACATCCATGGTCCCTTGTTTACACTCATGGACCTATTTGTGTAACGTGTACAACCAGGATGCGTTCTGTCGCTTCAAGTATAGGTCCCTGGCTGCCTCCTAGATATCTTTAGCAGTTGCTGCATACAGTAAGGGTCGGCCAATCTATGGCTCCATACTATTGATGAGAACAGATCGTAATAGAGAATCCTCCCCTTTCCAGATTCTTTCTTGAGGATCGCCTGGGATAGGTTTCAGAATTTCTCCTGTCAGATATCCGAATTTGTGCCTTCCTTCTAGGGCCATTCTAATCGACTGGGACCAGGAGAAATAATTCTCCCCATTTAGTTTCTCTCCAACCAAAAATCCTTCAGAATTTCCCATTGAGCCAGTTAGGTAAGTTGTATTGGGCAAAATAGAGAACAAGTTTACTGGATTCTCTGAACAAACTGGTTGAACTAGTTGGGGATTTGCGCCAAACATTGTATCCAAATCTGAGATCTGCTGTTGCAAAGAGGCCAACTGTTGTCTCACATCGTCTGGGTAATGGACCAAACTACAAGCGGCTGAAAATTGGGCTGCCACTGTTGACTAAACAGACGTCGCGGCTGAGAGGTCGCCGGCATATATGAGAATCCCAGCCGGCTGGGCTACTCGAGGTGGCCGCTGGTCTGTCGCTGGTCAAAAGTTCCTAGGGCAAAAAAGGAATGGGCCAGATCTGAAGCAGATCTCAAATCACCCGGTGCAGGAAGCAGCGCAACCCCTTGCAGAACGGATGGGTTCTTGGATCTGAAGCGAATCTTCTAGGGCAAGCCGACGCAAAGAAAATCGACACGAAACGAGAGGGTTGCAATGGCGCAGGACCCATTTTTCTTTTGAGGGCTTGCGAATTGATGGCGATGGCACGCGAGTCGGAAGGGCTTCGAATGTACCCGATCGAAATCAGATCTGTTGACGGCAGTGCAAGTCGGGAGGGATCAGATCCGTCGGTCTGATCTTCATGAGATCGGCTGGATTCTATTGGGTGAGGTGGCTTTTACTGACGGAAGCTCTCCGTTGACTGCAACTGGATGGCAGAAAGTAATTTCGGTAAGGCAGCTTGAAAGCACTCTTTCACAACTGCTCAATAGCAGTTTTCATGTCAAAACTCGAAGATCTATCAGTAGAAGACATTTGTGGATGGTTCTCTTCCATAACGGCTAGGGTTTTGTCCCCAAGCTCTGATACCATGATGAAAAATAAGAAAAGAGAGAGACCAACATAAAGTTTACGTGGAAACCCTAGAACAGGGAGAAAAACCACGATACAGATCTTTTTCTTATTATTTTAATTGATACACTGAATACAAGAGAACAAGGTGAATAAATAGACAGTAGAGAGCCGTAGGGTAAGAGACAATTACAATAATACCCCTAGGGTAAAACCCTATTTTCAACAAAAACCTTTAATTTCAGTACCATAACTAAGAAAGTAACATAGCAGACACGAGGTTCAAGTTTGGTATGTTTATGATGATGCAGTAAAACAAAACATGCACAACTAAATACTTCAAGATGGGAGTAAGGGGGAGTAGTATCGTACAATCATTCATAATGGGATAAGTTGTGGATACCTAAGAAAGGAAGACGATTGATAACATACACAAACATGAGGGTAGTTGCACCCCAAAACTTCTTAAGACAAGAAGCAAAAAGAATTTGAGCACGAATAGAATCCAAAATATGATGATGTTTTTATTATGCTCGACCATTTTGTTAAGAAGTGTGAGGGCATAGATGTTGAACAAGTGTGCCCTATTATGTGAGAAAAGAAAAAAGATGGGAGTCTTTGTACTCCATTGCATTATCTGTGTGAAGAATTTTGATGGTTCCAAAAAATTAAATATGAACCATATTGGCAAATTCAATATAAATTTGAGGTATGGAAGAATAATTTTTAAGAAAGTATATTCAGGTAGAAAAGGAGTAGTCATCACTAAATAGAACCAAATAGATAACCACTAACAGTAGTAGTAGGAGCAAGACCCCAAATGTCAAAATGAATTATTGGAATACAGAAACAAGCAGCGGAAGAAAACAGGATTATTAAGCATTCTAATTCCATAATTTTGACATCAAAATAAGCATGTTCATAAGTAATTAAGAAGGTTTCAACACATACCTTTGATAACCCTCTAATGCAAGCTGTTCCTTATGAATCCTCAGCTCAAAATCTTCAGTGAACCACTATGAGATCTTCTTTACTACTAAGCCTTGAATTTGAGTGGTGGAACTCACAAATAGATTGAATTTGTGAAGGAAAAGAGATGAGTTTTCAGATCAAGGAAAAAAACTCAGCTGGAACCTTTTTCCCTAGTTCTTCCATCTTCTATCTCTCGGATTCACACAAATTAGAGTGGTTTTATTCTTCAACTACATGTAGGCATCATTGAATTCAGTCAAAGACACCTCAAGCTTGAAGATAAATTGGGATAGATGTATGAATTGTAGAGTTCCACCTACTAGTTGGTGGAACATTGGATTTTTCCACTCTGAATTTCAAATATAATTTTAATTTCAATTAATTCAAAATTAATTTAAATTATAATTTCAAAATTCAATTTCTTACCTTGAATTAAATTAAAAAAATAATTTGATATTAATTAATTAAAAAAATTAATTAATTAGATAATAATTTAATATCTAATATTAAATTAATCACACATCTAATTTTAAACATGAATCCTATTCATGTAATTAATATTTAAATCAATATTTAAATATTATAAACTCTTCAACTTTGTTTAATTCTGATAAATTAAACGTTAATTAATTATATCAAATATAATTATACAAACCCTAATTTGAATTCAAACTATTCAAATTCAAACCCTAAATTCAATTTGAACACTTCAAATTGATATCATTCCAAATTCATTAAATTTTATTAATTCAAGGTCTTCATGTTTTACGAGTTAGTAGAGGAACCTTATAGACCTATAGATCATGAGCTCCAACGATTTGAGATTAATTGGCTAAAAACTCTTTAGACCGAATTAATCAATTCGTTAACTACCGAGTCACACCATTATAACTCAATAGTTGCACCCTCTTCATTGTAGATATATTTGTGTTCACTTAATTTAATCATAATTAGTAAGTCGACCCTTCACAGGTTATTTGTTTAACGGCTGTGTCAAATGTTGTTTTACCCCGAAATACGTCTTACTCCTTACGTTCCACTGATCCTCCAATGAACAATTTGTTTGTGATTGAATCACTAAATAGGATCCCTCTTGGGCCAATGAAGGGGGCCCTTGTTCAAGACCTGGATTCAGCACTTAAGAGAATAACCTTCCTTCTATCCCTAAATCGGGTAGGCATGAATTTCATTTTGCAGAACTATGTCCCCAGTTATCTATTCGATCTTATCCCAAAATGGGATGCTTATTGAGTAGTGATGTTAGACTACTCTCACCTATGTATCAAAAGATAATCTCGAATAAATAGAAGTTCATAGTTAGCTCAAGATTAAGATCAAGTTATCTAGGTCATCTAAGTGAAATGGTCAGTCTTAAACAGTAAACAACATTATAAAATAAGGGTGAAACGCCCCCACTCCTCATGTCATTACATAAACAAATCAAGATCACTTCATTCGTAGCATCTTACAACAAATTGTAACTATAGAGTGGGCCGCATCTGATAGTGTTACCAGAATAAGGCACCCAACCTTATTCGTATACTATAGATCATTTTGACTATTTATTTGAACCTGATCCACTATTATGTCTCCACATAAAGTTCAAGTATTCATATAATAGCTATGGATGCAATTTACAAATTCAATAACAACTTTTATGAAGAAATGTTAGATGACATCTTTATTAATAATAGAAAATGTTTAAACTCTACAAACTGCGAGTTTAGGACATACAACCCAACATGAATAAGATCAAAAGGTGTATCATATAATTATGATGAATGAGGGAAAGATAAAGTGGGTTCTTTTGCAAGTTTACAATGCAAACAACCAAATGAACTAACTTCAGAAACATTATTCAAAGTACCAATAGAGACTAAACTACAAAGTTTGTTCGAAGATACATGACCAAGATGAAGATGCCACTGATAAATATCAAATCGCTGATAGAGGTAGAGATAGGAGGCAGATCTGGTGCTTGAAATGATGTGAGCTTAAATAATCTTCCCACCTTGCAACATATACCAATCACCAATCTCGTCTGTGGATTCTAAACCTGACAACGATGGGAAGAGAAAAAGACAGTTTGACTAAGATCACATAGTTGACAAACAGCAAGGTTAAATATTAGATTAGGGACATGATAAGTATTTGAAAGATTCATGGTGAGTTTGTCAACAGTGCCAATATGAGAAATAAGCATGCGATTGCCATCAACAGAATGAATTGGGGGAAGAAATTTACTAGGGGTGGAGGAAGATAATAATGAAATATCAGATGTCATGTGGTTACAACAAGCTAAATTAAGAAGCCAAAAAGTACCTAGTGTGACAATAAAAGCATGAGAATTGGAAGAGATCACCTGTGTTTAGTAAACCATGGAGGTCATTGATCTCGAGACTCGGAGGGTTGGTGACTTTAGTAGAGGTGGCAGTAATAACAACAGATGAGGAGCCCATTTTAGAAGAGTTCTTTAGTTTAGTGGATTGACCTGGAAGATGAGAAGGTCGAGTAGGGCAATTGTCTAAAATATGACCTCACTTCTGGCAATAACTGCACTGAATGGTGGTACAACTATTAAACTTATAACCATGAAGTTTACAACTTTTGTAGAAAAGTGACTCATTTGCAGGTCGTGGATGAATGGTTGCACAAGCAACATCAAAAGACAGTGAGGATACTATGTCAAGTCTTTTCTCTTGAAATAAAATTTCCTGAATTCTTGCATCAAAAGATGGCAAGGGATTGCGATGTGATAAGATCATACAAACAAATTCTTATTCTGGACAGAGTTCCATGAGGACTTTCATGAGCCTTAGATGATGAGAGCTGATTTTAGCCTGGTCCAACTATGTCTAAATAGGTTACAAAGCAACGAGATACTCATTAACATATTGTCCAGCTTCCTGATTGAGACCGACAAGGGTGGTGTGTAATTGGTAATAATGACCAAGATCAATAGTTTGGAAGCGTGTAAACAAAAAATCCCAAAGTTTCTTAGCTGTATCAAATACATCAAATTGAATATGTATGGTAGGAATTGAAGTCCTACCCAACCAAGTTATTATTTGGTTTGCTATCTTAATCCTCTAGACGTTCAATAAATTTGGCATCATCTTCAATAGAGGCTCTAACAGGTTTAGTCGCGTCTCTCCATAACTTGTGGCCAATAAAAAAAACTCCTCATTTGATGAGTCCAAGTGATATAATTCATTCCAATAAGTAGGGTGCTAATGGGACAAAACAAATCACTTTTCTTCATTAGAACAATAATAGATAGCCAGAGAAAATGGGATAAAAATCATATTTAAGACTAAATAATTAATATCTTTTACCAAGGGAGTGGCAATATCAGATCTGGAAAGAAAAAAAAAAAGATTGCTAAACCCATACCAAATAGAGAATTTTTTAACCAGATCGATGGTGAACAAAGAAGACTGTTGATCGATGGTTTTTTATGGTGAACGAAGGTTACAGAGCAGCGTACAAATCTGAAGAGGAATGAGCAGAGAAGGATCTGTACAAATCTGTTTTGATCTACAACTGAACAGACGAGCAAAATTCAAACATCTTTGATGGGTCCAAAAATCATATCCGAATCGAAAAATCGGATCGAGCAGAATCTGAACAATCTATCGACGAGCAGAATCCTAAAATCGTTCATGGGTTGGATCTTAATAAACGATCAATGGCCGACGAATAGAGCACAATTGGAGCGGGACATCGGTTGAACGGACGACCGACGAGTAGTGGCAGAACAAACCGGATTGAAGAGATTTGAATGGTTTGGATCGTCTCTCCGCAGGTTGAAGCAGACTGAAGCAACAATGACGAGACTGCATTTATCGACGGTGGATCTGACAGACTAGAGCAGCTATGACCGGACTGAGGTTTTCAGTAGCGGACGAAGATTAAACCCTAGATGTAGGTGGTGGCTCTGATACCATCAGAGATTTACTGCATTTCATGTATTAACTTGAAAAAAAATATATAGAGGTGATACCTCGATAAATTTACATAGAAACAACCAAACAATAGAAAGTAAATCCTAACAAAAAAAAAATAGAAAGTAAGAATTAACAAAACTAATTAACCTAAAGATTAAGCTAAAATATATATATATATTAACAAGCGTAACAGTCAACAAAACTACATAATATATTTCAGACCTACACAAAATGCTCAAGATCTATCAAAATTTAAAAATATCCTTCAATATGCCTAATGTGTACCAAAAGTTAAGAGTGAAACCAAATAACATATGTTATACTACCACCTAATATTAATCATTTGACACATTCTCCATCCACTCAATTTATACATCGTCGAGTTTTTCTTGTGTAAAATGGCTCTCAATATAAAACTATTGAAAGCAAATGGATTATAGTAAATTCATTATTAATAAGTACAATATATATATAATAATTAGTAAGAAAGAAGAGTGGCATACAAATGATTTGATAGGATTAGAGTATCTAAATGATGCAAAACTTCTCTCATGAACCTTATCATACAATACTCACGTTCCATGCAATCTTGTTGACGAGGACATTATAAAACATAAATAACAACATTAAAAACTGTGCATATAAGAATAGTAGTCGATGATAATTCAATTTTTACTTATCTTTACAAGAGAAATCATTATAGTATTGACATTTTTTTTATTCAATGAATGCTTTAGGTCATATACATCTTCATCGTCCTAAATAAAAGATTACAAATATATAAACCAAGTGCATACCTTTTAACAAACTTTAAGAGAAGGTAATGTAATCTTAACACAATATTAAACAAACCTACATATTTACAATTTGTTTGAGATCATCTATCATGTTAAGATGTAGTGAGAGCCTAAAATATAAGCTGTATTTGCATGCAAGTCTACAATACACAATATCCAATGATCGCTATTACAACAAATGAACATGTATGTATAATTATCCTACCAAAAGCTACATAAATCAACTAATTAACAATAATTCATAATCTTATGGCTAGGATATAATATGGAATGGCCATCAACTATCGTTGTTTTTTAGAGAAAATAATTGATAATATTCTTGCCCGATTCACTTCTTCTCGTTCAAGTCCACAACTTTGAATATATTTAAATTATACTCTCAAATTGGAACTCAAGTGTCCAATTTCAATATTGAACTTCAAGTTTCCATAAAGGAGCGGGGATTAATATTATGGATAAGTCTAAAAGAGGAAGTCAAATCCGAGGGCATAGAACAAGAAAGTTGTTTCAACCCAAATGGACAAGAGACATTCCAAAAATAGGTCTAAAAGAGATGTCGATAAAGAGTGGACGAAGCAATTGAGCCAGCCCATGACTAGATTTTGTGATCAACAACACAAGATAATACATTAATGGAAACAAAAAGAAAAAAAGGAATATGGTCCCAACCAATTGAATTAGATTCATAGCTATCCAAGCCACAAAGCCATGAAATCAACATTATTGTTGGTCCTGGTCCTATTCATTGAGGAGGTCCAACACGAGATTCCATTCCATGATATCAAATTCCACCATTGATATCACCAATCTCCAAGAACAAGATTCAACGTTATAATCTTATAGGTTCAAACCAAACCACAACTATAAATTTCAACTCGAACTCAATAAAAAAACAAAGCAACATTACAAAGCATTTCCAAGCCATGAATATCATCAAACACTACTTACAATGAGTTCTTTGGCCGCAACTCCATCTTTACAAAACGAGCCTCAGCTCCAAGACCCACAAGTTAACAAGTTATGTGGTGACCCATATGTGCAAGAAATTGGAAGGTTTGAAGTGATGGATCATAACAAGCAAAGTGGAGAGAAAACATAAATTTCTTCCCCAAGATTGAAGCAATAAGATATGGCCCAAGATTGATATGATCAACATGGAGATATGGAATATAATACTGATGTTCTTTTCATAAAATCATTGAGGTATAAACTTATAGAGACTTCAAGACAAAGTTGGGTAAGTGTCAAAGATAGCTTTCAAAGTTTTTTCATCTTTCACAAATAACATCTTTTTTTGAATAATTGTTATAATGGTTCATCTTAGTACATCTCGACCCTATCGAGATCAAAACAAAAATTTAGCTTATTTGAATAATACATTCAAATTAAACTATCAATTTTCCTGATTTTCTCGATGGAATCTCGCGTAGGACAAAAACGCGAGGACTATTATTATGTATATCTTTCCAAATCGTTCTTAATCTTTCTGAATTCTCTATTCCTAATCCAAATCCTAAATTCCCTCCATTCAAATTTAATCAAATGAAGAAATAAAAAAGAATGAATGGATATTGAAATAGAATTTTGGAGAAAGATTAAGTAAGATTTGAGGAAGATTACATACGAATAATAGTCGGTCTCGATCTTTGTACAAAATAGGATTCTACTGAAAACGTCCAAAAATAGATGTGTCATTTAGAAAAATTAAAATTTTATTTTGGTCTCGATATAGATGTTGGTGGAGATGTACTAGAATGAGCCAAAAAAATAATTGGCCAAAAAAGATGCTATTTATAGAAGGTGAAGAACGCTTTGAGTTCTATATCTAATAATTTCCCAAAAGAAAAAGTTATGGTGAGTTTACTTATAAAAATGGTAGATTTTAATAAACTAATATTGGCCACTTTTAAGTTTTAACTTTAGTGGGTTGAAGCTATGATGACCTTAGGGAAAGGAGTAAATTGCCTTAACCGCTGAACTCAGCTATTTCATGTTAACTAACGATTTTTAATTGAAAAAAATGCTATTAAAGATGGGTGATCCGAATGTAAAGATGAGGGTTTTAAACTAATTAAGTCACCAAAATTGAGTACAATTGTTGTGACATAAAACTTGTACTATCTCGATCGAGATTTGAAATCTCTCAATATAATTATATTAAAAAAAAACTTTACTATTTGTTTATTAATCAATTTTTGAGCTATCGTTATTTGCGGTACATCATTTATAGGAAAAACTATTTGAATTGGAAAATTTTCAGATTCTACTAAACATTTTCATAATACTTTCATTATTTTTGTCATAAAATAAAAATTTAAAATTTAAGAAAGATGTGTAAAGTCTATGACTAAAATAATACATCATTTAATGACACATCAAATCACTATAAGAAAAAAGAATTATGACAACAATTTATTTAGTCTATAGCGGCAATTAGAAATCACTACAACATTTATAGCAACGGTCTCACAATTATTGAAAAAAGCGGTGTTAGATGTCAATTGAAACGATTTTTTAATTAAAACTGTTAGAAATCAAAATTTAAACTGTTACCATTTCCTCATCTCTATAGCAATACTTTTATGGTCTATAGCAACAAATATTTCAACCTATAATAGTACTTTTGTTGATGTATGGGAAAAAAGTGTTTCAATCTATAGCAGGACTTAATTTGTTGGTTTATAGCAACAAAATATTTCAATCAATATCATTTTTTTATTATTATTATTATTTATAGCAACAAATATTTCATCCTACAAAAGTAATTTTTATGATTTATAAAAACGATTAAATTGCTTCCTATAGCAACAAGTAACATCATTTTACAACCATTCTTTAGTTATGTTGTCGGATATTATTCTTATAACAAAATTTTCAAGGCTTATTATTTAGAAACAACCATTTGGAATTGTTGCATGACTGATTGTTTTGTTCTCTTGAAATATAGGAACTAATATAAAAATTGCTTTGATGGTTCATTTAGGATGTTAGGAGTAACTTAGAAATATTTTTTTTTTCAAAAAGTCATTTTCATTTAAATACTTTTTGATAAAGGCCGTTTAAAATAGAATGACGCATAAGTTCAACGACTTTTTCTCAAAAATATTTTTATTACATGTTTGTTTGGTTTATTATATACTAAAAGTGTTTTTATTAATGTCAAATTATTATAAAAGATGACTATAAAATATTGCAAAATAATAATTTAAAATAATGATCATTGGAGGTGGTGGATGGCTAAAGTTGGCGGTCGCTAGTAGGCAGAGGTGGTCGTCGATTCTAGCCATCGGAGTTGGCTAGTGGCAATGTTGGCCGCTGAGTTGGTGAGTGGCATGATGGACAATGGTAGCAATGCTCGGAGTTGGTTGTCGAAGAGCGGTAATAGCCATGACAATATAGTGGAAGTGACATAAATGACATGGGGGAATTTTGATAATTTTAAGAATTATATAAATTAAGGAGAGATTAACTATTAAACACTTAAAAGTCATTTTTCTACAAGTTTATTTGAAGTGTTTCTCCTAATCCAATTATTTTATAATCTCTTTATTTTTTCAAAATTTATTTTGAATGGTAGTAAAATACTTAAATTCATTTTTCAAAATGATTTTTTTAAAAAAAAAATTAAATATTTGAATAGGTATTCCAAACCCACCCTTAATAGTGCTAGTAAAGTTTTTATTTTGAAACAGTTATTAAATTGTTGTTAGCAATTACAACATTAAACAACACTTTTATTAATTATTTTATACCATTATTTCATATCTTGTAATTATATTTTAATGCTATTCAAGGATGAAAAACTTGCAATGCTTTGACGACATACTGTCAAAATATCGTTAAATTCGTGGCAACGAAAGAGATATAAAGGGATAACATCTTTTTTTCTCAAATATCCACGAAATATTATCAATATCGTCCATATATTGTTGATATCTTTACAAAAACGTAAAAATATTGTCAAAATATTATGGATACGTTTGTCAAAATATCGTGAATATATTTCCAAAATATCGTTAGTTGTCATTTTTTTTTTTCAATTTCTAAATTAAACTTTTTTCAACCTTATCTTCAATCTAAAATCTCCATCTCCAATATTGAATTTGAAAAAAAAAAAAAAAACCCACAAAAGAAGTACATTCTCATTTAAACCTTTTGAATTTATTTGAATTTTTCTTTTTACCATTTAAAATCTTCATTTCCAAGAAATAAAAATTTAAAAAATAATTCATATTTTATGTTTTAATCTCATTCAAATATTTTCGATTGAATTTTCACTTCATTTGATCTCAAACTTAAATTGATGTAAATTTTGCATCTTTTACCATTGCAAATTTCATTTCTATGAAATAAAATTTTAAAAAAGAACCTATATATTAACTTCATCCAAATGATTTCCATTGAATTTTCACATTATTTTACCTTACATTTGAATTGATTGGAGATTTGCTCCCTTTTCATAGTTTTCTACTTGTATAATATGAAGTTGAAAATAAGGGATATGCAAGCTGAATCAGAAAAGGTTGAGGAAACTACTGGCACTATTTGGATCTGCTTGAGGTTGGGGCTGAGCTAGGTGATGAAGAAAATTATCGACTTGCTTTTAATGATTATATCCATGTATGCAACTTATTTTACACAACTGCATAAAGAGTGCAACAATAAATCTATAGTGGAATGTCATATAGTTAATGAATGAAGATTAATTAATTAAATAGTTTAGTTAATTAATTTTGTATCGTTTAAACTTATAATATGTAGATCCATAAAATCCGCTTACTAGCTCATGACAGACATACAGGGATCAATTAGTATTGAAAGAAAATTTAAAATGTTCAAATTAATATGTTAAATTGAGGAAAAATATCTTTATTGTATTAGATATAGTTAATACCATATATAAGTATTAATGTATTAAGATACATTATTATACTTAATTTGAATAAGATCAAATAAGAAATATATAATTTGAGAGAATTAAATTATTTAAATATGATTCAAATAATTAATATTTTTTATTTTTATTAGGGTTGATGCTCTAAATCTCGTAGGGTCATGTAGTTTGTAATTGTATTGTACAAACATTTTATTTATTTAATAAAATATGAGATATTTTATTTGACATTTAGCAACATTAAGCCCACAAACCAATGAACTAACATCCAAAGTTATCATATGTAGCTTAAACATGTATGTAGAGACATACAAGTGGATCATGTTTAAGTAATAACCTAAATGGTCTGTAGTTACAATTATTGTAAAGTGTTGCAAATGATCTGATCTTGATCATTGATGTGGAGACATGTGAGCGAGGGTATTCTATACAAAGTAGTTTGTATAAGACCAGACCACGAAATGACTAGTCTCATTATATAATATCGTTCATAATTGAAACTTACATTTCACCAGGATGACCATAGGTAACATGACATGAATCTTGAGTGAGTTATGAACTTACTCCCTAAGAGCTAATTCTAAGACTTGAATAATGTGGTGCCACACCATCTCTTGGCCCGAGAGGGGTTTGGTCATAGTTAAACTATGACTTATTGTTCATTAGAGGGATCAGCGGTACTTAAAGAGTTAGATATAACTATAGGCACAAAACGATAATTTTGGCCTAGTTGTACTTACGAGCAATTTGTGGAGAGTCATCACACCAGTGATTGATTATATCCAATGGACACAAAAATATATCTGTAGTGCGAAGAGTGCAGTTGTCGATCTTTAGTAGAGTGCCCGACAGTTAATGAATGTTGAATAATTTAATTAAATGAGTTTAATTAATTATTCAAGCTATAGGTCTATGAGGTCCCCTCTGTAGCTCAACAAGAATTTAATGAGAATCAATCTTATTTTAATTGTTCAAAATAATTGAGGAAATTAATTATATGTGATATAATTATATAATGTATTTGATACATTATAATATAAAGTTTATTTGAGAGAAAATAAATATTTGAAGAAAATGCTTCAAATATTAATTATATGAATTTGATTCATAATTAAATTTAGTATAAATGTGATTTATATTAAATACCACAAATTAATGAAAGAATTGAAAATTATAGGTTATATTGTATTTGATTATTATAAAAACTATTGGTTATGTGTTATATATGATATAACATATAGTTATATATATACATATAGTAAATTGGTTATTATATATGTATATATGTATGTATATATATAATAATAATTATTATTTAAATTAAAATTATTTATTAATTTGAATTTAATTTTGAAATTGAAAAAGAGGGAAATTACTTATCTCCCCATGATTCTCTCATCTTTTTTACGTGGTCGGGGTTGCAGTTTTGTAGAGAGTCTTCATCTTCTTCACGTGGCTTTCACAGAGAAGGTGAAGAGATCTTATGTAATTTTTTCTCCCAAAAAAAATTTCCTTTTCTCTCAAAATCAATCTCCCTATTCCCAAAAGAAACATAGAGGCCACACACTCCTATTATTCTCATCTCCTATAGAAAATACAGAGGAAGATCTCATGGTGGTTCCCTCTTTGAAGAGTTCGTGACCGGATTGGAGAAAAGAAAATACGTGAAGAAATGAGTTCTTCAAACATAAGGGTTTCTTCAAACCTTAATTTCTTTTCTATTTAATTTTGTTTTATGGCATATTGTTAATTGTTGATTGTATGCAAAAAAAATTTTGTAAAATTATGTATTCTGTGAAAAAAAATTGGACCAATCTCCATGTGTCCGCTCAAAGCCTTCACAAGTTCCTACAATTCTAATATAAGATATTAAAATAATAATATTTTATTAGGATAACTTTAAAGAGATTCCTATAAATAGGACCTTATACCGGTGGAGAAATAATAATCAATTTTTGAAGTCGTGTAGCAGAAAAACTCTTAGCAAACTCTCGTACTCCCAAGAGAAATCACATATAAAAGTTCTCTGTGATTTTTCTTCTTTAGCTTCACTTCTTTCAAAGAGACTCTCACAAGCCTAATTCTTGCTAAGTCATAGCAAGGAAGACTTTGTGGCCGTGATTACAACCAAAGAATGTAGATCGCTAGAATTCTTGGTGGCACGTACTATAAAGGTAATATTTACTTAACCATCTCTTCAGTCTTAAGCTTCTGTTGTGGGGTTGAAGAGTTAAATTCTTTCAATTGGTATCAGAATCAATATTTGATTTTTATTTAGAATTAAAATTTTTAAATGGTGGATATTTTGACTTTTTCATACATAATGATATACGTGGTTCTGGTTTGTGAATTGATCAATAGGCATATTTGAGGCATATAGATTTAAAGTTTTTTATTAGATCAAATGTAAAACCCACAAGGGTTGAGGGTTATATCTATATATTTTTGGCTTCTGTCTCCTTGTACAGAGTTTGCTGTAAATTCTATAAATTCTGAATTTTTTTAGAAATCTAGAGTTTTTGGGATCCTTGCAATATGGAAATCACGGAAATCTGATGTTGTGCGTCATTAAAACCGCGGGAGTTCGACTGAGTAAAGTTTTTTTTTTTTGTTTTTTTCTATTGAATGCATTTCGAACACGTTCACACTTAAAATAATTTCTAGGATATGACAAATATGTCGGTTAATTTTTTTTTTAATTTAATTATGAATGTGATGTATGTTTTAAATTAAATTGAATGTTGCATAAAGTAGGTCACTTATATTAAATTCCCACTCTAAGTATAAGCATAGTAATTTTGAATATAAATAATATATTTAAAAATTTAATTAGGTAATTACCTATTAAGATTGAGATGCATGTTTTCTTAATTGACTTTTTTTTTTTTTTCAATACTTTGAATATAAATTGTTATATTTAAAAACAATTTGAAAAATTAAGATTAAGATATATATATATATTTTTAAAGGGATGCATGCTTACCTAATAAAATTAGATTTTCTTTGAATAAAGACAAGATTAATTCATAATTTTAAATAGGTTAAATTTTTAAGTTAAATTTACTTTTATAAGTCTAACTAGATTAGAATCAAGTAAGTATTTTAATTTTGTTTTAAATAGTTTAAAATGGTAAAATTAAAAGATTAGTAATACAAAAATTAACTATAATGAAACTCTGTCTAAGGATGCTTCTGTCTAAGGTTAGGGTATTTAAGTTGATCGTTAGAGAACACCCTTACTTGGGAATTAACTTGGGAACTGAATTAATCAAATCTTTAATGAAGCATATTGGTGAACCGTAAAGCTATCAAGACTTTCGATTTGTTCAAATAATTGTTTTGTTTCCTACTCTAATTTCATAATATTAAGGTAGTAACGGGTCGATCCTCAAAGAGCTGGGTCAATTTTCCTATTAAATTACCTGTTGTAAGTAACCAGTAAGGATTTTGATTGCAAGAAATTTGATTAAAAATAGTAACGATTGAATACAAATTTGATGTTGACTAAATTGAAACTATCAATGAAACAAAACCTATTTGAGGGTTAATTGAATTTATTTCTAATTTCTACTCAAATCATTGATTAATCAGAAAAGTGCCTTACAATTTAATTGGTTTTAACTTAGCCAATCACTTCTAGAAAAGCTAGAAGGAAGTTAGAAGGAAGTCTAATTAATCAAATTAATTCTTAAGCCTAGGGGAAAACCTACTAAACATGCAAACTAATTGGCATTAAGGTCTAGGAAAATTGTTAAGATGAGCAAAATAATTATGAATGGCCTAATTAAATATTTGATGCAAATTTCTCCTAATTAGATAAAAAGAATGCCATTAAATTAGAAAATTTAAATCAATATGCAACTCTAACTTAACTTTCGTTACTTGAAGATCTAAGAACCTAACAATTACAAATTAGGTATAAACCTATAATTGTGAATTAAATATGCTTGAAAATTTGCCAAATTATCTCAAATACATTCAATCAATTAAATAAGAGCAAGGAGAAAATTCAATAACCAGTTAAAATTACGAGACAACAAATGTTCATAATCTGATGAGGTAACAAATCAAAATATAAATCCTAAATCCCGAGTTAAGACAATAGTACCTTAGTCTTGATGCATGCTTGAATCAACAAAATAATGATCTAGAAAGGTCTGATTTGAGTGGGGGAAGAAGAAATATGGAGAGGACGTCAGAAAAATTAGGAGAAATCTGTTCAAAATCATGTGTGTCAAGTGTGGACGACTAGGTTAATATAAATAACCCATGTCGTGGTATTGCAACGTTGGGGTCAAGCGTTGCAAAGCTGACCTCAGCCTAGCATGCGTGTTTTCTCCGTCAAAGTATGTAGTGTAGTTACGCTTGATGTAGTGTTGTAGCACTTTGAGAATAGGTGCTCTGGGTCTTCAACGTAAGGCACTAGCATAACGCGAGCATCGTTACAGTGTGGATGATGCTAATGCTTCTACCTTCTAGCGTAAAGGGAAGTAAAGAGAGCATTGTTACACTCCCACAACACTACACTATTGCCTTCCAACATAGCTCTACGCTCGAATGGAGGCTACAACGCTCTCCTATGGGCATTTTGTCAATTTTGAACACTTTTCCTCATTAATGGTATAGAATTCCAATTTTGTTTGTTTAAGTCCCGTTTTAGCTCTAAATGCCTATTGTACCTCTTTGCTGCTCAATGTTTACAAAATAACAAAATAGACACATAAAATTCTATGGACAAGCCTGAATTAAGCTAAGGACAATAACACTTTTATGGAAAACACCCTCAACTTAATTTTGATCGTCCCCAGCAAGGTAGAAACACATAATCACACACATGTTTGCTTAGTTGTGTGGCTCGTTACTCTCATTTTAACAGTCTAATAAGATCATTCACACCATCAACAATATACTCCAAAAGCAATCAATCAAATGAAACAATTTTAAGAAAAATTCTTCAAATCAATCCATGCATAAGCGAGTTCAAAACCGTTCTACCCAAACCTAGGCCAAACCCGTAATAGATTTATAAGGCATTCAATTCATTTTCCCCCTACTTTGGCTTAAAAGATAAAAAAATAAATAAATAAATAAACTTTCTATATCCCAAAGTGGCAATAGCATGTAAAAAGGAAAAAAAGAAAAAAGAAAAAAGAAAAACATCATTTCTTGTTATCCATTTTCTTTCTTCTGATCTAATGGAGAAGAAACCTTTTCCAGAGAAATTGCTTTTGTTTTGGCTTGTCCACATAGGTTCCTAAGCTACTCATTTCTTGGGAACACTTTTGGTCAGAGGAAAACTACGGGTTGTTCCATTTTTAACACATAATGCTTTCTCCGTTTCAATCTTCGACCGAGTTGTTCCATTTTTTAACTCCTTCCTCAGCAACACTTGCCAAACTCATAGACACGGACTTACAGACAAGATAGCATAAATGAATGCCAAAAACAATGGGCCCTTACAATTTTGATCTCATCAAAACAGTAAACTAAGTTACCAAATATCGAAAGCATCTATTTTGTAATCTCAACGTTTAAAATGTAGAAATTCACCCACCTTTTTTCTGATTGTCATTTCAAAATCGAAAATCAAAAGCATGAGATGGCTCTAATATCAATTGAAGGAATTGAATTCTTTGTAGAACGTATGAATGTTGTGTCAATACAGTCAATTTTGAAAACTTCAAAAAACAAAGAAACACAAATAGAGAACATGATAAACATATACAATTATAACATTCTTTTTGGGAGGAGAAAAGTTAAGAAATACAAACCCTTGACAACCATCTTCACATATTTTTTTTCTTGGATTGATCTCTTCGAACTCACAAACTCACAAACAAAAAACTCCTCCATGGATCCCAAACAAACACATATAAGAAATACCTTCTAGACACCACCACTTGGAATCCTCACTATTCTCAAAATAAGAGATCTAGGATGTGTTGGCTCCTTTGAATTTGGTAGGTAGAGTTATGTGAGAGAAATTTTGGGAAGATGATCAATCCAAAGAAAACTCTTTTCTCTTTTTTTTTTTTAAAAAAAACATTGGAATGCAATGTTCTCTCTATCAGAACTTCCCTTTCACTATTCTTTTACGTGAGATTTGAGATGGCCGGAGAGAGAGTTTTAACTCCCCTCCACCACTCCACAAATAACTCCCATCGGGAGTTATTTAATAACAATATTATTTAATAATGATAATATCATTTAGTGATAATATATATATTAAATCAAATTCTATATATATATAATAATAATTAATTAACAAATTAAATATTTCATATGTAATTTAATTTGAATCATATTCAAATAACAACCTCACATAATTTATAGTTTTAATGTGAATCTCATTCATATTAATTATTACTTGAATCTTATTCAAATATATTTCTCACATATTATAAAAGTATAATTTTGAATCTTATTAAAAAATTAACTTTAGGTTTATTGTATAGACATTATATTTATTGTATCTTATACACTTAATTCTCTAATTTAATTTGAAGAACTCAAATAATCCAAAAACAATTGATTCTTATTTTACCCTTTATGAGCTAGCGAGAGGACCTTATGGACCTACAGATTAGAAGCTCTAATGATACGAGATTAATTAATTAATATTTTTAATTAAGTTAATCAACATTCATTAACTACAGGTCACTCACTAAAGACCCACAGCTGCAATCTTCATAGTGTAGATATATTTCTATGTCCATATATAACCAATAAACGTAAGTCAACCCTTCATAACTAGCCCGTAACAACAGCTGGGTCAAATTACCGTTTTACCCATGTAGTTACATCTAACATCTAACTTTTTAAGTACCACTAATTCCTCTAATGAACAAAAAATTTATAGTCCAACTATAAACTAATCCTTCTCGGACTTATGAGAGGGTGAAGCCTCATTGTTTAAGACCCGGAATTAGCTTTTATGGGAGCAATTCATCTATTTACTCTAAAGACAGGAATGAGGGACTTTTATCATATGTAGTTGTGTTCCACTACAAGAAATATGACCATCTATAGCTTTTGATCATAGCATTTTATCAAATAGGCCATGAAACATAAAGGGAAAAAAGGGTCTAAAAAAATTTGTTTAGCGCCTAAATATTCGAAAAAAGAAACCCTTTATCTGCCCTCTATTTTCTGCTTAAGTAAAACCGGTTTCTCTTCTCTCATTCTGCTCCCCTAGTTTCTTCCTTCATTACTTCTTTCATTCTAAATCAACTCTACTTTATGAATGGTTTTTTTTCCTCCTTCAAGATATGAGACACGCCAAAGGTATTTTATTTTCTCATCTTCCTCCATTATATTGTTTCGTTCTGAATCAATAATAATCCAAGGCACCTTTATCTTCATCCTCTTCGATAACTCCATCTTCATTGATAGGTCTTTAAGAGAGATCTATTTTCTATGTCAATTCCCTCAAAATTGTATTATTTGTTTGCTTTTAATGTTCATTTTCTAGGTAAAATAGTCCTAAGAGCAATTAGGAATTATTTCAAGAAAATTGGGCTAAAAAGGATTAAGAATAACCAAGAAGTAAACAAAATTGAAGAGAATCAAAGTAATTACCATAATGCCATCAGACCCTGCATCACGACCCTTTCAGAAGCATTGAGCAACACTTAAAGATAAAAAGAATCCATTTGTTGCAAAACAAGGCAGCGTTGCAATGCTTTCAACAACATCGCAACCCTTCGGAGATTAACAGAATTGTCTATGCGTACACGCACCTTGCGCAACCGAGCATTAGCCCAATGTCAAGACCCTCGCCCAATGCTTCTTGGCTTTTTTATGATTTAGCGTTGCAGCGCTAATGTTACAACCCATCCCAGACGACCCTCTGAGCCTAGGAAAGGACATGACTGCTGCAGTTATCAACCCTTTTGTTGACACTTACTGCCTAATAACTCTTGCGGAATAACTCCGATACCAACATATAACTCATATACAGTGGAGACCTTGTAGGCCAAAAATTTATTAATTCAAAAACATAACATGTTTAGAGTAATTACATCAGTAGATTCACAAGTCCCGATGCCCAAAACCCTAGTCTCTATAACAACTGTAACATGTGTACAATATTTACAGTAACCACCTAAACAGACGGGTTACAATATCCTTGTCCGAGTGACAGAGTAGATGCAGAGCTATCTCCTGAGGATTTGACCGCTACCTGGGGGAAAGGAAAACATTTGAAAACAGAGTGAGCTTGCTAGCCAGTGAGTGACTTAAGAAAGATAACTGATTCTCATGCAAAAGTCTCAATAAAGAGATCAAACTGAAATATAAACTTCTATAGTAACTTTGCACTGCAGTATAAACATTTTCCAAGCATAAAACATATAAAACTGTTTTTATCAGAAAACATTAAAACTGTTTCTTAGTTGAGAATAACCCTGCTGCGGTTAAATCCCAACACCAACTGCTACAAGAGAGAACCTTTTGCTCAATCTCTAACTTCAACTACCTACATGCACATGGCCATACTAAGTACCGTCATACCTTAGGTACTTTTGCTCAGATACCTTCTCTAAACTTGTCCTTCAGTATCGAGCTGCTCAGATACCTTCTCAAATGTCCTTTGGTATCGCGTTTCAAGTAAAACTAGTCATAAATGACTTTCTTTTTAAAATATGTAAAGTATAACACATATAAAACATGTCTTTAAAGATACTAACACATGCTGGGTGTATTTAACACAAATAAATAGTTTTTCAATAAACTTTTCATACATGCATGTGTTTAAAACATAACTCATGGTTTGCTTGAAAATTACTTTGTAAAACTAGCTGGCATGAGAATAATATTTCTTTAAAACATGATTTCTTTAAAAAATTTTAAATATTTTAGTCACTCACCTTGATCGTTTAGGAACCTTCCTCTCTAGAAGTTCCTTGTTTACCTCGGGCACCCTTTTACACCCCTAAAATCCAGATTCAATTTAAAACTCAAATTACTTATAGTTCTAAGTCTTATTTTGAGATACTTTCTTCTATAAACATGTTCTAAAATATCTCAGGAAGCTTACCCTAAAATTTGAGCTTAGAAAATCTCGTGGTTTGGCCGGAATATCAAAATCTTCAAGACTGGCCCAAGCTTACCCGATAGCTTGACCCCTCTATCTTTTCCTCAATTTCCAGCCCGATCCCTTGGAGCTTCTTCTCCGGCAGCCCTACTCTGAAAACTAGACTTGTAGCGATTTCAGGTGGCTTTGGAATCACTTCAAATGCACGAGTATACTGGGAGAACTTCTTGTCCCAAATTGATTCTGTTTCCAGACTTCACTGTCTACTGCGTCCCCCTTGAAGCTTTATGATCAATGCATGGATTTGCTATGAACGCAATGTTTACTCAGCTTTCCCACTCTTCTTAATATCTTTTGAATTGTGATCTGAAAAGAAGCCCTTGGCCCTATTTATAGGCGTCCAAAAACTCTTCAAGGTTGACACCTCCTACTTGGCCCCATGTCCAAGTGTTTCTTCCTCACACTATCAATGCAATATTCAATCAACGCAATCTAAGGTGTCTTCTTCATCCTTAGCCAGCACAAAATGCTTAATTTTGCATGTCCTCTTGTGCAACCACCTCATTTGCTTAAGGCTTAAGATTTCTTCCCAATAAACCACATGTTAGGATGACGACCTTGCATGCGTCTACCAAATCTCATATGCGTTAACCAAAAATGCGCCCATCCATTGCTGTAACCTACCTATGTCCGGAAACCATCAACTGGCGTATGCGTTCATAAACCCTTGGATGACCAATGCATAGCACATCACCAACGCATAGCACATCACCAAAGCATAGTGCATCACCAACGCATAGCACATCACCAATGCATAATGCATCACCAATGCATAGCACATCACCAACGCATAGTGCATCACCAAGGCATAGTGCATCAATGCATAGTGCATCACAAATGCATAGTGTATCACCAACGCATAGTACTGCAGTGTCCATCGCGTCCATCGCATCCAACACATCCAACGTCCAACACCCTTGGATGTGCAACTTGAGCTGCCGCATGCATTGTTCTAACCTCCCAAGACACTCGGCTGTCGCATGCATTTCTCTTGGCCACACTTTGGCTTCTCTTAACGCATCAAATAACCTCTAAATGATTAAGGCTAACGCATTGACAACACTTAGTCAATTTTCTTGCTTCCAACGCATGGGTTATACTTAGCCAATTTTCCAAGTTTTCCCCAAAAATCAAGCTTCCAAATTCACACTTTTCTTCTAATTTTTCACCCTTTTCTCTACCATTACACATTAGTTTTGTGAACCCCGAATCCTAATTTCTCTACTTGAGTATGTTCCCTACTAAGACTAGCGTGATGAGTAGGTTGATGTGGAAACTACTGTGGAATGGTAGAGGAAAAAGTGGAGATTTGAAGAAAAGAGGAAATTTGGAAGTTTAACTCTTGGGAAAAATTTGGAAAATTTGGCTAAGTATAGAATTTTGTGTGGGATGCGTTGGAAGGGACCAATGCGTTGGAAGGGTGTGTTGGATGATGGATGCATTGGATGCGTTGGATGATGGATGCGTTGGATATGTTGGATACATTGGATGCATTGGATGTGTTGGATGATGGATGCATTGGATGATGGGTGCGTTGGATGCATTGGATGATGGATACGTTGGATGATGGATGCGTTGGATGATAGATGCGTTCGATGCGTTGGATGCGTTGGTGAAGGAAGGAAAATGGAAATGAGTCATTGGATGACACGAGGGCTGGAGGGTGGCATGCGTCGAGCAACCTCGACAAATGCCCAGCCATGCGTCGAGCAGCCTCGGCCAGTGCCCATGCAATGCGTCGAGCAACCTCGGCCAGCGCCCATGCAATGCGTCGAGCAGCCTTGGCCAGCACCCTTGCAATGCGTCAAGGTGCCCTGCCATGTAACCAAGCGCACAACCCATGCCATGCGCCCATGCAGCCGAGCAAGCGGGCGATGGCTAGCACACGCCGCATGCCCATGCGTCGAAGTAGCACGCTCATGCGCCTAAGCACCCAGCCAAGCATCAAGGCGCCGCGTGTAGCCCATGCGGCCAAGCACGCCCATGCGTCGAGTGGCCAGCCCATGCAGCGCGCCTATGCATTGGTGGCTAGCACCATGCACCCATGCCAAGCAAGCCGTGCGAGTGAGCATGCGTCGAGGATGGACGGTCACCCCAGCATTAGTGATGGTTAGCTCCCTTCGATGGCTAAGTTGAATTGTAATGATAGTGAATTGGCTTGCTATGCGTTGATTAGAGGCTATTGTTTATGGACTAGGCGTTGAGCATCTAAGAGTTGGACGCATACAAGAGTGAGGTCACATAGAAAACGTCACCAAAACCATGTGTCTTCTTGGGAGGAAAGCCTTAAGCCTTAAGAATTTAAGGTGGTGGCATCAGATTGGAGGCTCATGCGTTGGCAACATGAGAGTAAGACACTTAGCTAGCGATGATCACAACATTGCATTGATGAGGTGAGAAGGAGAGACTTAGCCATGTAGCCAAGTAGGTCAAAGCCACCTGAAAGCTCTGAAATTCTTGTTTTCAGGATCGGTCTGCCGAAGGAAAATCTCGAAGGGATCGGGCTGGAAAGTGAGAAGAAGATAGAAGGGTCAGGCTGTCGGATCAGCTTGGGCCAGTCTTGAAGATTCTGTGATTCCCGCCAAACCACGAAGATTTCTGAGCTTAAGTTTTAGGGTAAACTTCCTGAGACATTTTAGAATGTTTGTAGAAGGAAGTATCTCAAAATAAGGTTTAGAACTATGAATAATCTAAGCTATAAATTGAATCTGGATTCTAAGGGTGAAAAGGGAGCCCGAGGTTGAAAAGGGAGTTATTAGAGTGAAAAGCTCCTAAGTAATCAAGGTGAGTGGCTAAAACGTTTTGAATAAGACATTTGCTTAAGATGTTTGATTACAACGTGTTATAGAAAGCATGTTTTAAAGAAGATTATTCTCATGCCAGCTAGTTTTACAAAATGAATTCCAAGCAAATCATGAGTTATGTTTTAAACGCATGCATGTGTGAGAAATTGTTGAAAAACGATTTATATGTGTTCAATATACTCAATATGCGTTATTTAACCTTTAAAGCCATGTTTTTATATGTGTTATACTTTACATGCTTTAAAGAGAGAAAGTCATTTATGACTAGTTTTACTTAAAACGCGATACCAAAGGACATTTTGAGAAGGTATCCACCCAACTAGATACTGAAGGACATTTGAGAAGGTATCTATTGGTACTGAAGGATGTTTGAGAATATATCTGAACAGTAGTACCTAAGGTATGACAGTACTTAGTATGGCCACGCGCACGTAGATTGAGTCAAAGATTGAGCAAAAGGGTTCTCTCTTGACTAACAGTTGGTGTTGGGATTGTTTTATCTATAGTAAGGGTTATTCTCAACTGAGAAATAGTTTTACTGTTTTATGATTAAAATACCTTTATATGTTTTATGCCTGGAAAATGTTTATACCGTAGTACAAGTACTGTAGAAGCTTATATTTCAGTTAAACACTTTATTGAGATTTTGCATGAGAATCAATTATCTTTCTTAAATCACTCACTGGGCGCAAGCTCACCCTGTTTTCAAATGTTTTCTTGTCCCCCCCCCCCCCCCCACAGGTAGCGGTCAAATCCTCTGAAGGTAGCTTTGCATCTGCTCTGCCACTAAAGGAATGAGAGATTTGTAACCCGTCGGTTTAGGTGCTTACTGTTAATATTGTACACATGTTACTGTTGCTCATATAGGGACTAGGGCTTTTGGGTTTTGGGACTTGTGAATCTAGTATTGTAATGACTCTAAATATGTTATGTTTCTAAATAATAAATTTTTGGCCTAAAGACATTCCGCTGTATATAAGTTATATTTTGGTATCAGAGTTATTCCGCAAGAGTTATTAGGCAGTAAGTGTCAACCAAAGGGTTGATAACTTCTACAGTCACGCCCTTCTCTAAGCTAAGAGGGTGGTCTGGGGCGGGGTGTGACAGCTTGGTATCAGAGCAAAGGTATACGTAAACTTGGGAAAGGTTTGAGCTAGTTTAGTATTAAAACATAAGGTATTGGGTGAAAGAGAGAGTTCAAGCATTAGATTGAGTCCCATAGATAAGTTCCTAACATGTGTACCTAATAATTAGGCAAAGATGTTGAGGAGAAGTGGCAAGCAGAGCAAGCAGACTGAGGAGAGAATGTTGACCCTACCAGCGGAGGTCCTGAAGTTGGACGGGACCCATATCCGAAGGGGAAAAGAGTTAGAGACTTAGTAGAGCAGGAAGTAACTTCTACAAACGAGTCGAGTACACCAAAGGTGGGTGTAGAACCCCAGATGGAGGATCGAGTGTTTGATAGAATCACTCAAAGATTGGCGATGAGTGTAGGATCGATTCAAAACGATCTAGAGAAGAAATTCGACGTCGAAAGGCTGAAAGCTTTAGGTGCCACGACGTCCGATGGAGCCACTGATCCAGTAAATGTTGAGAACTGGTTGGACTTGATTGAGAAATTTTTTAAGGTTATGAGGTGTCCTGAGGATCGTAAGGTCGAGTTAGCGGCATTCTTGCTGCAGAAAGAGGCTGAGAAGTGGTGGAAAGTGATAGAGGCTAGAAGGAATAGTTTGGAAACTATGACTTGGTCTGAGTTCAGACAAGTATTCGAAGATAAATACTACCCTAGTTCTTTTAAAGAAGCAAAGAGGGAGGAATTCCTTAGGCTAACTCAAGGAGTGATGACGGTTGCTGAGTATGAACAAAGATTTACTGAGTTATCTCAGTATGCCCTTCCGATCATCGCGGAAGAGAAAGAGAGGTGTAAGAGATTTGAGAATGGCCTAAGAAGAAAAATAGTACACCCGTTACTTCTACATCCAATTGGGTGAATTTCACTCAGTTAGTTGAGACCACTATTCGACTAGAGCAGAGTGTAGCGAGGGAAGATGTACTCCAATCAGATGAAGGACAATTTAAGTAAGAGATTTAAACCCCCGTTCTCTGGACAGTCGAGTATAAGGAGCTTTGGAGGCATGAGCCAACAAAGTTCAAGTCGAAAAAGGTCAAGACCTACAGCTGGACGGAGTGGTAAATCAGTATCGGGTTGTGCTAGCGTGTCAGTAGCTAGTATATGGAGGAAACCACTTTGTGTAAACTGTGGTAGGCCTCATACAGGAGTATGTTATAGTAATAGGAATGTGTGCTTCCAGTGCGGACAAGCGGGGCATTTCAAGTGAGATTGTAAACAGAATGAGCAAAGAGGAGTTACACAGACTGTAAACCAACCTAGAACGACCGGAACTAGAGGTGAGGGATCCGGTGTAGCTAAGTAGAAAGGGGTAGCTGGACAACCTCAACAACAATAGCAACAGCAGCAGGGTAGAGTATACGCTATGACACACCAGGAAATGAAAGAGCTCCAGATGTCGTAACTGGTACGATAACTTTATGTAATCAATCCGCTTATGCATTATTTGATCCTGGTGCTACGCACTCATTCATATCTAGCATATGTGCATTACATATAGATAGAGTGCCTGAGCGTATGAATGAGGATTTGTTTATCTCTATGCCTGTAAGAGATACTCTAGTTGTACATGAGTATTACAGGAATTGTGAAGTAATTCTTGGAAATCAGAGTTTTTGGGTTAACTTGATTCCATTAGAATTACTAGAGTTTGATGTTATCCTAGGTATGGATTTTCTAAGTAAACACTATGCCATTATGGATTGTTTTAAGAGAGAAATAGTGTTTAGGAAACCAGGTGAAAAAGAAATAACCCTGATGGGAAGTAAAAGAATACTTCCGGAAGTTTAATATCAGTAATGAAGGCTAGGAAGCTGTTGAGTAAAGGATGCGAAGCCTATTTAGCCTATGTAGCAGTTTCACAGGATAAGAAACTGAGACCTGAGAATGTACCTGTGGTACAAGAATTCTTAGATATATTCCCTGAAGAGTTATCAGACTTACCACTTGACAGGGAAATAGAGTTCACTATTGAGTTAAGTTCGGGTACAACACCTATATCCAAGGCGCCATATAGGATGGCACCAACAGAACTGAAGGAGTTAAAAGTTCAGTTACAGGAACTTGTGGATAAGGGGTACATTAGACCCAGTGTGTCGCCTTGGGGAGCACCAGTCTTGTTTGTTAAGAAGAAAGACGTACTCTTAGATTATGCATAGACTATAGACAATAAGGTGACCATTAAGAATACGTACCCATTGCCTCGTATAGATGATCTATTCGATCAGTTAAAGGGGGCCACGATATTCTCTAATATAGATTTGAGATCGGGTTATCACCAGTTGAAGGTGAAAGACACAGATGTTCCAAAAACTGCATTCAGAACTAGGTATGGACATTTTGAGTTCCTAGTAATGCCGTTTGGATTGACAAATGCTCCTGCGATATTTATGGACTTGATGAATAGGATATTTCATCATTATTTGGATCAGTTTGTGATAGTTTTCATAGATGATATACTAGTGTATTCTAGTAGTGCAGAGAAGCACAAGGAACATCTGAGGATGGTGTTACAGATTCTAAGGGAAAAGAAGTTATATGCCAAATTTAGTAAGTGTGATTTTTGGTTAAATCAAGTCGTATTCCTTGGGCATATAGTTTCAGTTGACGGAGTTAGCATTGATTCCCAAAAGATAGAAGCAATAGTCAACTGGGAACGACCCCTGAATGTAACCGAAGTACACAGTTTTCTGGGTTTAGCAGGTTATTATAGGAGATTCGTGGAGGGTTTTTCTAAGATAGCTCTTCCATTGACAAACCTAACCAGAAAAGATGCGAAGTTTGAGTGGTCGCCAGAATGCGACCATAGTTTTCAAGTATTGAAATAGAGGTTAGTGTCAGCACCAGTATTAACTCTACCTACACCAGGTAAAGAGTTTGAGGTTTATTGTGATGCATCCTGACAAGGGTTAGGATCTGTGCTGATGTAGGAGAGAAAGGTAGTAGCTTATACTTCTCGACAATTAAAGAAGCATGAATGTAACTACCTTACACAAGATTTGGAGTTAGCGACAATTATGTTAGCTCTAAAGTTGTGGAGACATTACCTGTTTGGTGAGCGGTGTCATATATTTACGGATCATAAAGTCTAAAGCATATCTTTGATCAGAAGGAACTAAACCTGAGATGGAGAAGATGGCTCGAGTTGATCAAAGATTATGACTGCACAATTGACTATCACCCAGGTAAAGCAAATGTGGTAGCTGATGCTTTAAGTCAAAAAAACTAAATCAGCTAGAGCTAGTATCAATTCAGTGAAGGGTGCACTGATTCATGAGTTGTATAATGCTAGGGTAGCATTATCAATCAGTCAAAAAGAAGGGTTATTAGCTTCATTTCAAGTGCGTCCTACGCTCGTAGAAGATATTCTACTGGAGCAATTAAAGAATTCTGATTTTCAGAAGTTAGCTGAAGAAGTAGATAAAGGATTGAGGACGGACTACCAATTAAGAGCTGACAGAGTGTTATTGAAAGAAGGTAGGATATGCGTATCTAAGGACTTAGCACTTAAACAATCTATTTTAGAGAAGGTGCATAGTTCGGCCTATGCTATGCATCCAGGCAGTACGAAGATATACAGAACATTAAAGAGATCATACTGGTGGCCTGGTATGAAAGGCGAAATAGTGGAGTATGTTGACAAGTGCCTAATATGTCAACAAGTTAAACCAGAAAGACACAGGCCATCAGGATTACTTAATCCACTCCCCGTACTAGAGTGGAAATGGGAGCATATTACGATGGATTTCCTATTTGGATTACCTAAGACACCAGTGAGCTATGATGGTATATGGGTAATTGTGGATAGATTGATAAAAACAGCTAAGTTTTTACCTGTTAAAGTTACTTATACCCTAGACCAATTAGCTAAGTTGTATGTTGATCAAGTTGTGAGTCAGTTTGGAGCTCCAGTTTCAATTGTATCAGATCGAGACTCCAGATTTACATCAAAGTTTTGGCCTAGTTTGCAGAAAGCTATGGGAACCAAGTTATATTTTAGTACTGCTTTTCATCCATAGATGGATGGTCAGTCTGAACGGACAATCCAGACATTAGAGGACATGCTGAGAGCATGTATATTTCAATTTAAACGCAGTTGGGATATACATCTGTCGTTAATCGAATTTGCGTATAACAATAGTTACCATTCGAGTATCGGGATGGCACCGTATGAGGCACTATACGGAAGGCCATGTAGAACTTCGATATGTTGGAATGAAGTCGGTGAAAGGAAATTACTAGGTCCAGAACTTATGCAACAGACATCAGACAGTGTTAAGATTATAAGAGATAATCTTAAGACGGCTTGAGATAGGAAAAAGAGTTACGTTGATAAGCGGAGAAGAGAATTAGAGTTTGAAGTTGGTGATAAAGTATTTCTGAAGTTATCTCCATGGAAAGGAATACTCAGGTTCGGTAGGAAAGGGAAATTAAGCCTAAGATATATTGGACCCTATGAGATAATAGAAAGAGTTAGCCCAATGGAATATAGATTGGATTTACCTCCAGAATTATCTCGTATTCATGTTGTGTTTCATGTGGCAATGCTTAGAAAGTATGTGCCAGATTCTACCCATGTGTTGCCTGAGCAACCGATACAGTTGAGAGAAAATTTGTCCTATGAAGAGGAACCAGTGGAGATTCTTGACCAAAAGGAACAGATCTTAAGGAATAAGACAATCCCATTGGCAAAGGTACTATGGAAAAACCATAGCATGGAAGAAGCAACATGGGAAACCGAAGAGCAAATAAAAAACAAGTACTCGCAGTTGTTTAGTTGATAGACTTGTAGGGAAATTTTGAGAACGAAATTTTTATAAGGGGAAGGTACATGTGAACCCCGAATCCTAATTTCTCTACTTGAGTATGTTCCCTACTAAGACTAGTGTGATGAGTAGGTTGATGTGGAAACTAGTGTGGAATGGTAGAGAAAAAAGTGGAGATTTGAAGAAAAGAGGAAATTTGGAAGTTTAACTCTTGGGGAAAATTTGGATAATTTGGCTAAGTATAGAATTTTGTGTGGGATGCGTTGGAAGGGACCAATGCGTTGGAAGGATGTGTTGGATGATGGATGCGTTGGATGTGTTGGATGATAGATGCGTTGGATGCGTTGGATGTGTTGGATGATAGATGCGTTGGATGCGTTGGATGATGGATGCATTGGATGTGTTGGATGCATTGGATGATGGATGCGTTGGATGTGTTGGATGATGGATGCATTGGATGCGTTGGATGATGGATGCGTTGGATGTGTTGGTGAAGGAAGGAAAATGGAAGTGAAGCATTAGGATAGCACGAGGGCAGGAGGGTGGCATGCGTCGAGGAACCTCGGCTAGCACCCATGGAATGCGTCGAGCAACCTCAGCCAGACGCCCTTTCCATGCGTCGAGCACCCATGCGGTGAGTGCCCTACCGAGTAGCCATGTCGTGCGTCAAGGTGCCCTGCCATGCAGCCAAGCGCGTAGCCCATGCCATGAACTTATGCAGCCGAGCGAGCAAGCGATGGCTAGCACAAGCCGTACGCCCATGCGTCAAAGTAGCACGCCCATGCGCCTAAGCACCTGGCCAGGCATCAAGTCGCCGTGTGCAGCCCATGCGGTCAAGCACGCCCATGCGTCGAGCGGTCAACCCATGCAGTGCGCCTATATGTTGGTGGCCAGCACCATGCGCCCATGCCAAGCAAGTCGTGCGAGTGAACCATGCGTCGAGGATGGGCGGTCACCCTATGTATTGGTGATGGTTAGCTCCTTGCGATGGCTAAGTTGAATTGTAATGATAATGAATTGGCTTGCTATGCGTTGAGTAGAGGCTATGCGTTGTTTATGGACTAGGCGTTGAGCATCCAAGAGTTGGACGCATACAAGGGTGAGGTCACATAGAAAACGTCACCAAAACCATGTGTCTTCTTGAGAGGAAAGCCTTAAGCCTTAAGAATTTTGAGGTGGTAGCATCAGATTGAAGGCTCATGTGTTGGCAACATGAGAGTAAGACACTTAGCTAGCGATGATCACAACATTGCATTGATGAGGTGAGAAGGAGACACTTAGCCATGCAGCCAAGTAGGTGGTTTCAACTCCGGAGAAGGTTTGGACACCTATAAATAGAGCCATGAGACTTAATTTTTAGATCACAATTCAGAAATAAAGAGTGGGAGAGTTGAGCAAACCTTGCGTTGGAGCCAAATCCATGCGTTAGTCATAGAGGACGCATTGGACAGTGAAGTCTGAAGAGGACGCATCAACTTGGGACGAGGAGTTCTCCAAATTTACTCGTGCATTTGGAGTGATTCTAAAGCCACCTGAAATCTCTGAAATTCTAGTTTTCAAGATCGGTCTGTCGGAGGAAAATCTCGAAGGGATTAGGCTGGAAACTGAGAAGAAGATAGAAGGGTCATGCTGTCGGATCAGCTTGGGCCAGTCTTGAAGATTCTGTGATTCCCGCCAAACCACGAAGATTTCTGAGCTCAAATTTTAGGGTAAGCTTCCTGAGACATTTTAGAACATGTTTGTAGAAGGAAGTATCTCAAAATAAGGTTTAGAACTATGAGTAATCTAAGCTGTAAATTGAATCTGGATTCTAACGGTGAAAAGGAGCTACTAGAGTGAAAAGCTCCTAAGCAATCAAGGTGAGTGGCTAAAACGTTTTGACTAAAACATTTGCTTAAAAGTTTTTATTACAACGTGTTATAGAAAGCATGTTTTAAAGAAGATTGTTCTCATGCCAGCTAGTTTTACAAAGTGAATTCCAAGAAAACCATGAGTTATGTTTTAAACGAATGCATGTGTGAGAAATTGTTGAAAAATGATTTATATGTGTTAAATATACTCAACATGCATTAGTACCTTTAAAGCCATGTTTTTATATGTGTTATACTTTACATGCTTTAAAGAGAGAAAGTCATTTATGACTAGTTTTACTTAAAACGCGATACCGAAGGACATTTTGAGAAGGTATCTGCCCAACTAGATACTGAAGGACATTTGAGAAGGTATCTATTGGTACTGAAGGACGTTTGAGAAGGTATCAAACCAACCTTTGAGAAGGTATCTGAACAGTAGTACCTAAGGTATGATGGTACTTAGTATGGCCACGTGCACGTAGGTAGATTCAGAGATTGAGCAAAAAGGTTCTTTCTTGACTAGCAATTGGTGTTGGGATTGTTTTATCCACAGTAAAGGTTATTCTCAACTGAGAAATAGATTTATTTTTTTATGATTAAAATAACTTTATATGTTTTATGCTTGGAAAATGTTTATACTGCAGTACAAGTACTGTAGAAGCTTATATTTCAGTTAAACTCTTTATTGAGATTTTGCATGAAAATCAATTATCTTTCTTAAGTCACTCACTGGGCGCAAACTCACCCAGTTTTCAAATGTTTTCTTCCCCCCCCCCCCCCCCCCAAGGTAGCGGTCAAATCCTTTGAAGATAGCTCTTCATCTGCTCTGCCACAAAAGGAATAAGAGATTTATAACCCGTCGGTTTAGGTGGTTACTGTTAATATTGTACATATGTTACTGTTGCTCATTTAGGGACTAGGGTTTTTGGGTTTTGGGACTTGTGAATCTAGTGTTGTAATGACTCTAAATATGATATGTTTCTAAATTAATAAATTTTTGGCCTAAAGACATTCCACCGTATATAAGTTATATTTTGGTATCAGAGTTATTCCGCAAGAGTTATTAGGTAGTAAGTGTCAACCAATGGTTGATAATTGCTGCAGTCACGCCCTTCTCTAGGATAAAAGGGTGGTTTGGGGCGAGGTGTGACAAGTTTCCACATCAACCTACTCACCACACTAGTCTCGGTAGGGAACATACTCAAGTAAAGAAATTAGGGTTCAGGGTTCACAGTTAACCTCAGCATCGCGACGCTACACTGACGACTATAAAATATTTTCTTTCATTTTAGGTAGAAGAAGAGGAAAATTCTCCATGGAGTCTGGAGTTTCTCTCTTTATCAATTCAACTCCTTGGTAACTTTTTCTCAAATTAGTTAGATTTTCATTTTCTTTCTTGGATTGTAAACATTGTAATGGATTTCTTTATAGATTTGTCAATGTATTTGTGAAGTAATTTCTTCAATCTTGTTTCTAGTTTAAAGAATTCTTGCAATCTTCTTTAGTTTTCTGCCTTTCTTTATAAATTGCATTCTGAAATTATGGATTCTTGAATTGGTTTTAAGTTACTAAAAAGCATGTTTAGGGGATTTTTTTTCTTTTAAGCATATTAAGCCAAGATTCTGAATTTTGCTACAATCTTGATTGTGAAGGAACTCTTATTTAAGAGAACCATTGAGCGGAAACAAAATCTTTCCAAACCCATTGGAAAATAGTAAAAGCATTTAGAAACATACAAGAATAGTTATGCATTATAAAGTAAATTACAACATGCTTTCAACTAAAACAAAGGGAATCGAGTGACATACCCTTGAATAACTCTTCTTCATATATTCCCTCGTCTACATTGGTTAGGCCTTCCAGCAAAGTCTACACGATCACGAACACAACGAACTACCAGTGAATTCATGAACTATCTGATCCTTGAACCCAATCAAGTAATATTCGATCCACGATCCTTGAACAACAACACTTCGACACTACCACTCGGTTACCTTGGTATTCTCGGTGTGAGAATCCAAGAGGTGTGGGCTCTGTGTGAATTTGGTAGAGGGAAGGAGGATGTAAACGATCGAGTAAATGGGAGAAAGCCTTAGTCTATCACATAGACATTGAGTACTCGATCGTCTAGTAACAAAGAGCAATCGTCTAGCAAACTCGCTTGTCATTTACTCTTTTAAAAGGGCTATAGTATAACTCTCTCTTTTCACTCGATCAAATGATGCGCGATTTGAATAATTGAAAAAAAAATGAAAACCCTTTTCACTTTTTATTCTTCAATTATTAAAACTGATAATAACTTCCCACTTCATGCACGATTAAAGGAGAAACCAACTAACCAACAATTATCATATAATTGTTTTATTATAAATAAATATAATAAATAATTTATCATATTATATTTATAACCTATAGGTTTAATATCACATCATATGTAATATTTAAACCATAGCTATTTTCTCCTTTATTAAATATAAATCATATTTATATTAATTCCTCCAATTAATGTATCTAAAACATCAAACCAATTATATCACATATAACTGAACTAATTTAATTATATCATATATAATCAAATTCCCTCTTGTTAATTTGAACACGTCAAACGAACCTAAAAACTGATTCTCAACTTGGATTAGTTGAGCTACCAAGGGGACCTTTGAATTCGTTAAGCTACCAAGGGGACCTTATGGACCTGTAGCTTGAAGCTCCAATGGTACGTGAATAACTGACTAAACTCTTTAATCACGATACTCACTATCTGTTAACTGTCGGGCATTCCACTAAAGACCGACAGCTGCAGTCTTCGCACTACAGATATATTTCTGTGTCAATTGGATATAACCAATAACCAGTACGATAACCCTTCACAGATTGCTCATAAGTACAGTTGGGCCAATTTACTGTTTTGCCCCTGTAATTACATGTAACTCCTTAAGTGCCGCTGAATCCTCTAATGAACTACACATCATAGTCCTACTATGAGTGAACACTTCTCAGGCTTTGAGAAAGTGTGTGGCGCCACATTGTTCAAGCCTCGGAATCAGCCCTTAATACTTACCCCTGCTTCGGGGAAGGAGTGAATTTCGTCTTGTGTAGCTGAGTTCCCAGCTCCCCAATCAGACGAATCCTCAAAGTGGTAGGTTTGAGTCGGCGATCTGGCCACTCGCACCCATGAAAATCAACGGACCACCCTCATAGACAGGAGTTCCTAACTCACTCAGGATTAAGGTCATGTTACCTATGGTCATCCTAGTGAAATGAAAGTCTCTATCATAAACGGCGTTATATAACGAGACTTAAGATTTCGTGGTTCGGTCTTATACAAACATCTTTGTATAGAATACCTCCGCTCGCATGTCTTCACATGAATAATCAAGATCAGACCATCTGTAGTACTTTACAACACTTGTAACATCTACAAAGTGGGTCGTATTCGTAGTGTCGCCAGGATAAGGTTTTCCTTCTTTATCCATATACTACAGACCATTTAGGTTATCACTTAAGGCATGATCCACTGGTGTTTCTCCACATACATGCTTAAGTTACAACGATAACCAATGTTCTTAGTTTATTGGTTTGTGGTTAATGCAACTAAAATATCTCATATTTCATAGACAATAGTGAAGAAAATATCTCATATTATTACATCACAAATATTTGTTCATACATGTGTTTACAAACTACAGGACCCTACGAGATTTAGGGCATCAACCCCAATAGATTGGATATGTTGCTAGCATGTATTCATGTATACAAATGTCTAGCTAGGGTCTATCAAGTGGCAATGGTTAACTTTGTATTTGATGGCTATTACTAGAATATATAAATTGCTAGATTCAAGGACAAAATTTGATTAATTGAATATGGTTATCTTAACAATTAATCGACACAATTGAATTCTCAAACTTAATGCATATGTTTTCTATTCTATATGGACACTATCTAACTCAATAGGACAAGAGGCATATAGGTTGAATAGAGTTAGGTCTTTCCAACTTTAATCAATATTTAAAACGCTTTCTTGATGAGATTTTCGCTAGCTATCTGCCTTTGTAGAGGTTAGCCTAATCGAGTCAAGCGAGTAGTTGTGAGCATAATTTGTTTGCATGATTAATTCGTAGAAATCGATGATAGAGATTGCATTGAATATTTAACTTGAACTAGAAATAAGATTGAATAACACTTGTATGCAATTATCTTTTATCTTTTGATTTTCAAGCACATTTCTTGCTTTATCAAAACCACATATTTTATCGCTTTCAAAGTTAAATTTAGCTTAATAAAAGATTAAACAAGCCTTCCCTGTGGATCGACCTCATGCTTGCCACTTATGCTACTTTGTAGTATAAGAGGTAGGTTTCAGTGATTTATAAATATTTTTGTTTCGGTTAAATTCGAATTAACGACATCGATTCGAGCACGACCGAAATTTCATTCTCTTCCCTATTTCTCTAACTCACCTTTTTCAAACATTCCACCTAATTCTTTAAAATTGAAGTTACAAAGTACTAATTTCTCATTTCTCTTTTTCAAGGGACAATGCCTTTGTATTGGGGAATCATGTTGATGGATACGTGTTCATCGACGATGTTGATCTTTTCAAAGGTGCTTGTGGAAAATCCCTCACTTCTTTTCCTCAAGGTAATTTCAAATATTAAGGCTCGATTCTTTTTTTGTCGATTAGGTAAAATTAAGGCATGGAAAATGAATCAATGCATGTTATTAACAAATTACTAATACTTTTTAGAGATATGGGAGCAAAATTCAAGGCATGTTATTAACAAATTACTAATTTGATTAAATACTTATAAGAAATACTTTGAATTTGTCATTTGTTTTAAAAATACTCCAATATTTTTAAGGGTACAATATTACTCGTAAACTTTTCAAAATACTCGTGAAGTAGAAATTTGTAGAACTACTAACGAAAATTGAGATATGAAATTGTGTAATAGTGACCTAGAACAAAAATTTGGATCAACACTACTCATGAAGTAGAAATTTGGAGAGGTTTCTATTGGGTGCAAATTTATATTTAAAATGGTCCGTTGGTTAGTTTTGAAACGACCCGTTTCAATGCTGAAGGCCTATAAAAGGTGAGGCCTTCAACAATTCGTGAGACACAGAATTCATTTTCTAAATTCCCACTTCAATTTCCTCTCCTTCTCCATCTTAGTTTTTCAAGCAGTGAGTTTAGAAAGGGTGTACGTTTTGATCGGTAATGGTGCATTTTCGATCGATTTTCATTTGGCTGTTTTATCCTGGGGACGACGTGGCAATTTTCAGACCTGCTTGCATACTTGGGCAGAGCCGCGAAATTTCTTAAAGAGAGCGGACTCTGCGACTCAGCCTATAACAAGTTTCTGTTTTGCAAGTTTTGCTCTTTGCTTTACCGTCGTGCCTTGGCGGTTTACAGTTCGTTGTTCTGAGGGCCCTGCCATTTCCAAAAATTTTAAGACGTTTTGACATCATCAATGTCCCTCAGTAGCAACAATGAGATATTTGACCTCAACCATCCATTCCGGTTCGAAAGAGCGAACTTCAAGCGGTGGAAACAAAAGACTTTATTCTTTTTCACTATCAAGAAAGTTGTCAAAGCTTGTGCCAGCGCTAAGCCGATCATCCCTTCAAAAGAACCAACTGAACAACAGATAAAAGAATTTCATTTTAAATGGTTTGATTGATGATCTGTATGACTACTACGGTACAATTAAGACAGCGAAGGAGGTCTGGGATTCCCTGCAAAAGAAGTATGACACTAAGGAGGTCGGGTCGAAGAAATATACGGTTAACCGTTATCTCAAGTTCCAGATGATGGATGAAAAATCTGTGGAGGCCCAATCCCATGAACTCCAGAAGATAGCCCACGAGATAATTACTGAAGGTATGCCTCTAGACGAACAATTCCAAGTTGCTGTTATTATTGATAAACTGCCCCCCTTGTGGAAGGATTTTAAGAACACTTTAAGGCATAAGACCTGAGTTCTCCTTGGAGAGTCTTATAACCCGGCTAAGGATCGAGGAGGAAGCCTGGAAGTAAGACCAAAGGGAGGAGGTGAACGCAGTACCTAGGAAACCCGCCTCTGTCATGGTAAAACAAACCTAAGGGGACAAAGAGGAAAAGTCAGAACCATGGCTCTAGCAACTAGAACCAACAGAAAAAACAGAAGCCCCCTTCAAGAAAAACAGTACAGTTCCTATACTTTAATTGTAATAAACCTGAACACTGGTTGAAAAACTAAGATGGAGAAGAAGTCGTCCTGCTGGTCAGCGAACCTGACAGAAGAACCGCTAGTTGTCATGATCATAGAAGTAAATGTGATCGGTGGTTGTGAAGGGTGGTGGATAGACACTGGCATAACGCGCCATGTCTATCACGACATTAGTCTATTTAAAACTTATACTGAAACTAAGGATAAGAATATTCTGTTGGGAAATCACCATTCCACGAAAGTTGCTGGAACCGACGAGGTGGAACTAAAGTTTACCTCTGGGAAGACCCTCACGTTGAAGGACGTTCTGCACACTCCGGAGATACGAAAGAATTTGGTTTTAGGCTATCTCCTAAACAAAGTCAGGTTTACTAAAACTATAAGGGCAGACCTATATACCCTTACCAAAAATAATGTATTTGTAGGGAAAGGGTATGCAACTGAGGGAATGTTCAAATTAAATCTAGACCTTAATAAATGAAATCTTCTGTGTATATGCTGTGTTCTATGAATATTTGGTATGCTAAACTCTATCATGTGAATAAGAATTTAATTAGTAACATGATTAGGCTGAAAATGATACATAAGTTATCCACGAATGATTTTGATAAATGTGAGTATTGTAGTCATGCTAAAATTACTAAAACTCTGCATAAATCTGTACTTAGGAATTTTGAGCCTCTGGATTTGATTTATTTTGATGTCTGTGAATTTGATGGCATATTGACTAGGAACAGTAAAAGATATTTCATTAATTTTATTAATGACTGCTCTGATTTTACTTTTGTATACCTGCTGAAAAACAAAAGTGATGTTTTTTATGCCTTCAAACTTTTTGTTTCTGAAATAGAGAATCGGTTTAATAGAAAAGTTAAAAGACTTTGTAGTGATAGGGGAACCGAGTACGACTCGGACAGTTTTAATGAATTCTTTAACTCACATGGAATAATACACGAAAAGATCGCACATTATTCTCCTAAAATGAATGGAAAAGCCGAAAGGAAAAATAGAACTTTAGTTGAGCTAGTAGTTGCTATTTTACATAGTTTAGAAGCCGTGTCTAATTGGTGGGGTGAAATCATCCTTACTGTGTGTTATGTTCTAAATAGAATTCCGAAATCTAAAAAGAAAACTTCACCTTACGAAATTCTCAAGAATAAGAAACCAAACTTGTCCTACTTTAGAACATGGGGTTGTCTAGCCTTTGTAAGGATTCCTGACCCAAAAAGGAGAAAGTTGGTTAGTAGAGCTTACGAATGTGTCTTTATAGGTTATGACTTAAATAGTAAAGCCTACAGGTTCTATGATCTAGTGAACCAAGTGATCATTGAGTCAAATGATGTCGACTTCTTCGAAGATAGGTTTCCTTTTAAATTAAGGAATAGTGGGGCTCTGGATCAAGTGGTATAACCCTAGTTAGAAATCCTAACCCTAGAAAGGAAACTGATCCAGAAACTAGAATAAGAAAAAGAGCTAGAACCACCAAATATTTCGTAAATGACTTCCTGACCTACAACGTAGAAGAAGATCCTAAATATCTAAGAGCTGCTCTGTTCTCAGTAGATGCCAACCTATGGTAAGAAGCCATAAATGATGAGATGGACTCACTTGAGTCAAATAGGACTTGACACTTAGTAGATCTACCCCCAGGATGTAAGGCAATAGGGTGCAAATGGATCTTAAAGAGGAAACTTAGACCTGATGGGACTGTCGACAAATTTCAAGTCAGGTTAGTAGCGAAAGGCTTTAGACAGAGAGAAAACGTAGATTTCTTTGACACCTTCTCCCCTGTCACTAGAATTACCTTTATCCATGTCATGTTCTCTCTCGCTGCCCTTTATAACCTCGTAGTACGTCAGATGGATGTAAGAACCGCTTTCCTAAACGGTGAACTTGAAGAAGAGATTTACATGGAACAACCTGAGGGTTTTGTTATCCATGGTCAAGAAAACAAGATGCGCAGTGGAATTGAGGATCAATTTTACTCTAATTGCATAAATTAAAAATACAATCCTAAATTAGTTAATTAGGGTTTTTTTAGAAACACTACCTTTGAAGCTCCCGAAACTCGTCTATCTCCACTCGAATACGAACCGAAAAACCACTAGAGCTGACCTACTATCACCTGGACTCAGAACCGGGTTGTGGGACCCGATGGATGAAGAACCTGAGAGAGAGAAAAAGAGATGGAAATAGTAGAGTGAAAATTGGGTTGGGTTTGGATTTTTTTAGCCCAATTTTTAAAAACTAATTTTTGCAAAATGTCCAAAAGTTTTTAATCCAAAATAACAATCCCATATTTATAGAAAGGGCCATGCAAAATTACATGAATAACTTCATAAAAACCCAACACCTAGAATCCACTATCTAAGTGGGCTTAATGTCTCCACTATAAGCCAACACCTAGTCCACTATTTTGTTAGTCGAATTATCCAACAAAAGTTTGGATTTTCCCACTAACTTTAACCCAACGCCTCTCGGGCCAATGAGAGGGTGGGGCCCCTTGTTCAAGACCTGGATTCAATATTAAAAGGAACAACCTATCTACTATCCCTATAACGGGTAAGAGTGAATTCCGTCTTGCACCCTATGTTCCCAGCTATCCATTTGATCTTACCCTTGAAATGAGAGGCTTATTGGGCCAGTGATAATGAGCTGCCCTCACCTATACAGATCTAAGGATAATTCTGAGTGAATAGGAGTTCATAGTTAGCTCAGGGTTAAGATTAAGTTACCTAGGTCATCAAATAACGAAATAGTCAGTTTTATACATTAAGTGGCATTTAGAACGTAAGAAGCGACTATTTCATAGTTCAGTTTATGTAAACTCTTTACATAGGATGCCCCCATTTTCATGTCTCCACATGAACGGTTTAAGATCACATTGTTTGTACTAACTACAAAATGGGCCGCATCCATAGTGTCCCCAGAATAAGGCGCCCAATCTTATTCATATACTATAGACCATTTTGGCTATATATTTGAACTTGATCCACATTTATGTCACTACATAAAGTTCAAACTTAAACTTAATAGCCTCAGATCCTTAGTTTATTGGATTTAGGAATATAGAATTTAAATTTACTAAAGATTTTCAATAACAGCTTTATTGAACAAGAATATGATATTACAAACTACGAGTTTTAGGACATAAAATCCAACAAACTCCCACTTGGACTAAAACTCCTAGTAGGATAAAATGATGCTGAATTTAACTGTGAGAAATTAATATTACATATGAGTACAATAAACATATGAATACAATAAACTAGGGAATATACCCAAAAGTTCTCCAACTTGTCCTAGATTACAAACACCGTAGACCTAAACTCTATAAGTGACCCTAAAAAAATTTAGCCATGAGGGTTTTTGTAAAAGGATTAGCAATGTTTTGCTCAAAAGGTATCTGGGTCACTACAACGTCACCACAATGTACAATTTCCTTGATAAAGTGGTACTTGCATTCGATGTGCTTCCCCCATTTATGGCTTCGAGGTTCTTTTGAATTTGCAACTACACCACTGTTGTCACAATACAAGGTGATGGGTAGATGCATATTTAGAACAACTTTCAAATCTTTCAAGAATTTCCTTAGCCATACTGCTTCTTTTGCTGCTTCGCAAGTAGCTATGTATTCAGCTTCCATTGTGGAGTCAACTATACAGGTCTGTTTTACGATTCTCCACACTACTGCTCCTCCGTTAAAAGTGAACACTGATCTAGATGTAGACTTTCTAGCATCTTTATTAATTTGGAAATCAAAGTCAGTGTATCCAGTAAGGATCAGATCCTTAGCACTATACACGAGCATGTAGTCCCTAATTCTCCTGAGATACTTTATGATATTCTTAACGGCAGTCCAATGATCACTTCCAATATTAGAGTAGTATCTACTGACAATCCCTACTAAGTAGCATATGTCAGGTCTAGTACATAACATTGCATACATCAGGCTTCCAACTGCGAAGGCATAGGGAATATTTCTCATATCCTCAACTTATTGAGGTGTCTTAGGATATTGTCCTTTTGACAGATGAATTCCATGTCTGAAAGGCAACAGACCCTTTTTGGAATTCTGCATTTTATATATAAACAACGTTTTGTCTATATAAGATGCTTGAGACATGGCTAGTGTTCTATTCTTACGATTCTGAACAATTTGAATGTTAAGAATATACTGCGCATTTCCTAAATCTTTCATTTGGAATTGTTTATCTAGCCATTGTTTGACGTCAGTAAGATATCCTACATCATTCCCAATGAGTAGAATATCATCGACATATAAAACTAAGAACACTATAGTAGAATTGACGATCTTCTTGTAAACACAAGGCTCATCAACATTCTGTTCAAAACCATAAGATTTGATCGCAGTATCAAACCTTATATTCCAAGATCTAGAAGCTTTTTTCAACCCATAAATGGATTTTTGAATCTTACAAACCTTTTGTTCTTGACCTTGTGTGATAAACCCCTTTGGTTGAGCCATATAGATACTCTCTTCAAGATCGCTTTTTAGAAAGACTGTCTTGACATCCATCTGCCAAATTTCATAGTCATAAAAGGTGGTAATGGCTAAGAGTATTCTTATCGACTTTAACATGGCAACAGGAGAGAGAGTTTCTTCATAGTCCACTCCCTCTCTTTGGGTATAACCCTAGAGTCAAGCCTTAAAAGTCTGTACTTTACTGGCTTGGTCTCGTTTTCTCTTGTAGATCCACTTACAACCAATTGGTTTTACATCATTTGGTTGATCTACAAATTTTCAGACAGAATTGAAGTACATAGACTTCATTTTGAGGTCTATGGCTTTGATCCATTGATCACAGTCCACATCTTTCATCGCCTGTTTATAGGTCGATGGATCCTCTATGCCGTCATCAGGTATGACGACTTGTGTTTCTGTTGAACCCAAGTAATGGTCAGGCTAATGAACAACCCTCCCACTACGTCGAGGCATTCTCAACTCTTGAGAAGGATGTGATTGACCTGATGTACTAGTTTTATCTGCTACTTTAGTAGATGAACTAGCTCTATTTGTAGCGTCTTTGGAAATTTCATTCAATACTAGTTTACTGCGAGATTGATGACTTCTTATGTGGTCTTCCTCTAAGAATGTGTCATTTGTCGATACAAATACCTTATTCTCTTGAGGATGATAAAACAGACCACCCCTTATTTTCTTTTGGATAACCTACAAATAGGCATAATTTTGAATGATGTTCCAATTTCTTGGGATTTTGTACCAACACATGTGCTGGGCAACCCTATCACACCCCATCCCAGACTACCCTCTGAGCCTAGGAAAGGACATAACTGCAACTCTTTTGTTGACACTTACTGCCTAATAACTCTTGTGGAATAACTCTGATACCAACATATAACTCATATACAGTGGATGCCTTGTAAGCCAAAAAATTATTAATTAAAAAACATAACATGTTTAGAGTAATTACATCACTAGATTCACAAGTCCCGATGCCCAAAACCATAGTCTCTATAACAACTGTAACATGTGTACAATATTTACAGTAACCACCTAAACAGACGGGTTACAATATCCTTGTCCTTTAGTGGCAGAGTAGATGCAGAGCTATCTCCTGAGTATTTGACCGCTACCTGGGGGAAAGGAAAACATTTGACAACGAGGTGAGCTTGCTAGCCCAGTGAGTGACTAAAGAAAGATAACTGATTCTCATGCAAAAGTCTCAATAAAGAGATCAAACTGAAATATAAACTTCTACAGTAACTTTGCACTGCAGTATAAACATTTTCCAAACATAAAACATATAAAGTTGTTTTTATCAGAAAATATTAAAACTGTTTCTTAGTTGAGAATAACCCCGATGCGGTTAAATCCCAACACCAACTACTAGTCAAGAGCGAACCCTTTTGCTCAATCTCTGACTTCAACTACGTACGTGCACATGGCTGTACTAAGTATCGTCATACCTTAGGTACTTCTGCTCAGATACCTTCTCTAAACATGTCCTTCAGTATCGAGCTGCTCAGATACCTTCTCAAATGTCCTTCGGTATCGCGTTTCAAGTAAAACTAGTCATAAATGACTTTCTCTTTAAAGCATGTAAAGTATAACGCATATAAAACATGTCTTTAAAGATACTAACACATGCTAGGTGTATTTAACACACATAAATAGCTTTTCAATAAACTTTTCATACATGCATGCGTTTAAAACATAACTCATGGTTTGCTTGAAAATTACTTTGTAAAACTAGCTGGCATGAGAATAATCTTTCTTTAAAACATGATTTCCTTAGAACATTGTAAATATTTTAGTCACTCACCTTGATTGTTTAGGAACCTTTCTTTCTAGAAGTTCCTTGGTCACCTCGGGCTCCCCTTTGAACCCTATGATCTAGATTCAAATTAAAGCTCAGATTACTCATAGTTCTAGGCTTTATCTAGAGTTACTTTCTTCTACAAATATGCTCTAAAACATCTCATGAAGCTTACCTCAAAATCTTAGCTCATAAATCCTCGTGGTTTGGCCGAAAACATCAAAACATCAAGATTGGCCCAGCTTACCCGATAGCTCGACCTCTCTGCCTTGTCCTCATTCTCTAGCCTGATTCCTTAGAGCTAATTCTCCGGCAATCCTATTCTGAAAACTAAACTTGCATAGCTTTCAGATGGCATTGGAATCACATAACGCATGAGTATTCTGGGAGAACTCCTCTTCCCAATTTGATGCTACTTCCCGTCCTTTCTGTTCGATAGCATCTCCCCTCTTGAAACCTCTTGACCAACGCATAGTCTTGCTACCAATGCATAGTCTCCTCCCAATACACTCTTCTTTATGTTCTTTGAAGAGAATTTGAGTTATCATCTGAAGTCTTGGCCCTATTTATATGCGTCCAAGATTTCTCTAAGGCCGACACCTTCTACTTGGCCGCATGTTCAAGTGTTTCTTCCACACACTATCAACGCAATCTAAGGTGTCTTATTCATCCTTAGTCAGCACAAAATGCTTAATTTTGCATGTCCTCTCGTGCAACCACCTTATTTGCTTAAGGCTTAAGATTTCTTCCCAACAAGCCACATGTTAGGATGACGACCTTGCATGCGTCTATCAAATCTCATATGCGTTAACCACAAATGCGCCCATCCATTGTCGCAACCTACCTATGTCCGGACACCATCAACCGGCGCATGCATCCACAAACCCTTGGATGACCAACGCATTGCACATCACCAACGCATAGAAATCACCAATGCATAGTGCATCACCAACGCATAACACATCACCAACGCATAGTGCATCACCAATGCATAGCACATCACCAACGCATAGTGTATCACCAACGCATAGTGTATCACTAATGCATAGTGCATCACCAACGCATAGTGCATCACCAATGCATAGTATTGCACTGTCGCATCCATCGCGTCCATCGCTGCTTACCATCACATAGCACTGCCGCATCCATCGCGTTCATCGCGGCATACCATCGCATAGCATTGCCGCGTCCAACGCCATATGCCTCCCATCGACACATGCTTCTATCCATCGCATCCAACGCATCCAATGCATCCATCGCATCCAACGCATCCAATGTCCAGCGCCCTTGGATGCACAACTTGAGCTGCCGCATGCATTGTTCTAACCTCCCAAGACACTCGGCTGCCGCATGCATTTCTCTTGGCCACACTTTGGCTTCCCTTAACGCCCCAAATAACCTCTAAATGATCAAGGCCAACGTATGGAAAACACTTAGTCAATTTTCTTGCATCAATTAAAGCTTAACTCAAAACTACTCAAAGAAAATCTATTCAACACTTAGAAATTTCCTTCACTTCAACATAGGATTTAACTTTCACTTAGTTAATTTCCTTAACCACCTGCTTAAGCAGGGAAAATGGAAATTCAGGTTTCACAAACCTCAAATTCTAAAGTGACATAAACTACTTTTACGCCCTTTCCATATTTCATAAGGTATTTCTGAAACACTTTTAGAGGGAACATTGTGATGAAAAAAATGGCATGCACAACGAAAATAAGAATCGATTTTACTCTAATTGCCCAAAATAAACATGCAACCCTAAAAGAATTAATTAGGGTTATTTTGAAATAATACCTTTGAAGCTCCCAAAACTTGTCTATCTCCACCCGAACACGAATGGACCACCACTACAGCTAACCTACTATTCTTTGGACTCAGAACCAGGTTGTGGGACCTGATGGATGAATAACCCGAGAAAGATAAAAGATGGAAATAGAATAAGGGATTTTTGGTTGTGTTTGGGTTTTTCTTTTTAGCCCAATTTTAAAAAACTATTTTGGCAAAAATCCAAAAGTTTTTAATACAAAAACACAAGCCCATATTTATAGAAAAGGGCCATGCAAAATTGCATGAAATAATTTCATAAAATCCCAACACCTAGAATCCACTATCTTAGTGGGCTTAATGTCCACTATAAGCCAACACCTAGCCCATTAATTTTGTTAGTGGAATTATCCAACAAAAGTTTGGATTTTCCCACTAACTTTAGTCAAAGGGCAAAATAGTCATTTGGTCAAAGTCAAACTTTGACCAAAAATTCAACATTTTGACTTATTATGATTTTTTCCGTGTTGACTCATTTTGACCTCTCGAGCATGAATCCGCATTCATTTTCTCGAAATTCAAATCACATTTGAATATAAGATCGGTCAAAGTTTGACTTTTCAAAGTCAAAAGTCAACTCTTTGACTTTTTATATCTTTGACCATTTCTATTATTTTCGAGCTTCTGAATATGAACGTATTCATATTCTTGATATTTAAATCACATTTAAATATTAAAGCTGTATCTCTAAACTAAAAAATCGACCACTATATCACATATACTTGTCGATTTCTCTCTCTTCACCTAATTCAAACAATTCGAATTATTCTATCATTCTGTTCTAAGTTTATTACATATGAGCTAGTAGGGGAACCTAATGGACCTATAGATTATGGGCTTCAACGATCCGAGATTAGGTGGCTAAACTCTTTAGATGGAGCTAATCAACAATTGTTAACTCACGGGTCATTCCACTATAGTCCCGTAGTTGCATTCCCCTCACTATAGATATATTTGTGTCCATATGATATAACCATGATTAGTAAGCTATTCTTTCACATGTTGTTCATAATCTTGGCTGGGTTATAAAAATCGTTTTACCCCCGAAACTACATCTTATTCCTTAAGTTCCACTGATCCTCTAATGAACAATTAGTTTAAGGTCCAACCTATAAACCGAACGCCTCTCGGGCCAATGAGAGGGTGGGGCCCCTTGTTTAAGACCTGGATTCAATATTAAAAGGAACAACCTATCTACTATCCCTATAACGGGTAAGAGTGAATTCCGTCTTGCACCCTATGTTCCCAGCTATCCATTTGATCTTACCCTTGAAATGAGAGGCTTATTGGGCCAGTGATAATGAGCTGCCCTCACCTATACAGATCTAAGGATAATTCTGAGTGAATAGGAGTTCATAGTTAGCTCAGGGTTAAGATTAAGTTACCTAGGTCATCAAATAACGAAATAGTCAGTTTTATACATTAAGTGGCATTTAGAACGTAAGAAGTGACTATTTCATAGTTCAGTTTATGTAAACTCTTTACATAGGATGCCCCCATTTTCATGTCTCCACATGAACGGTTTAAGATCACATTGTTTGTACTAACTACAAAATGGGCCGCATCCATAGTGTCCCCAGAATAAGGCGCCCAATCTTATTCATATACTATAGACCATTTTGGCTATATATTTGAACTTGATCCACATTTATGTCACTACATAAAGTTCAAACTTAAACTTAATAGCCTCAGATCCTTAGTTTATTGGATTCATGAATATAGAATTTAAATTTACTAAAGATTTTCAATAACAGCTTTATTGAACAAGAATATGATATTACAAACTACGAGTTTTAGGACATAAAATCCAACACATTGTTCGACATATGGACAGCAGATTCAAGTGCATTCCTCAAAAGGAATCAGACAATTGAGCATAGCTCATCATAGAGCGAACCATATCTAATAAGGTTTGGTTTTTTCTTTCTGATACACCGTTCTGCTGAGGCGTACTAGGTGCTGAAAGTTTTGAATGGATCCCGTTTTCTATCAAATAGTCTTGGAATCGTATGTCTATATACTCTCCACCTCGATCTGATCGAAGTGTCTTTATAGTTTTACCTACTTCATTCTCAACTTCAGCCTTATATTCTTTGAACTTTTCAAGAGAATTAGACTTGTGACGAAGCAGGTAAACATGACCATACCTTGAATAATAATCAATAAAACTGATGAAATATTCATACCCACCTCGAGCCTTGACATTCATTGGTCCACAAAGGTCTGAATGTATGAGTTCTAAGGGTACTTCGGCTCTGAGACCTTTTCCAGTAAAAGATCTCTCGGTCATCTTTCCTTCAAGATAAGATTCACATGGAGGTAAAGAGTTATCTTCTAATTGACTTAAAAGTCCACTCTTGACCAATCTCCTAATCCTATTGAGATTTATGTGACCAAGTCTTAGGTGCCATAGAGAGACGTTGGAAGAAACCTTTTGTTTTTTATTCTGAGTTTCTAATGTTCTAAACATTTCAGTATTTAAAACAAAATTTGCTTTAGTTGGTCTTAACTTATATAAGTTGTCTTCAAGTGTAGCAGAACAAATTTGAATACCTTTACAAAAAATGAATGCTTCATTTATATTAAAAGATATTGTATATAATTGTTCTATAATACAAGCGATAGGTATCAAATTCCTCTTCATAAGAGGTGCATACAAAACATTTTTAAGTACTAGATATCTATCTTCAAAAAACAACTTCAAATCTCTCACTGCTTCAGTTGAGACTACCTCTTATGTTCCAACTCTGAGGGCTATCTCACCTTCTTCAAGCTTTTTCAAAGAACTAGTTTTCTGAAACGAGAAACAAATATGATTAGTGGCTTCTGAATCTAGTATCCAGGTTGAAGTATCAAATTCCACTAAACATGTTTCAACGACCAGTAAATCATATTTACCTTGTGTCGTTTTCTCAACTTTCTTATCTGCAAAGTACTTCGGTTAATTTCTCTTTCAATGTTCGTTTTGGTTACGATGGAAACATTTTCCTTTATCTATATCATTCTTTCCTTTTTTTTATCTTAGGAGCTTGCCCTTTTCCCTTCTTTTTCATTTGAGCTTTGGAGGGTCTAGCTTTATTTTTAGAGGACGACCCTCTTATAAATTTTTTCTTAGTGGTAGCAACATTTGCTTCCACTTCCTTCCCCTTACCTAAAGTAAGGTTTTGGAATCGTTGGAGCTCGTTAAGAAGGGTAGTGAGGTTAAATTCTATCTTATTTAAAGATGCATTTGTCTCAAAAGGTATAAAACCCTTCGAAAGAGATTGTAAGATAAAGCTAACCTGGTTAACCTCATCAATGGGTCCGCCATTTACTTCAACGATTTTGAAGTACATCATCATGTCCAGGACATGTTCTCTAACAGAGGTCCCCTCCTTTATCCACTTCGTGTAAATGTGCTTAATTGCCTCGTGTCTAAGGGACCATGATGGTTGCCCAAACATTTCTCTTAATGAATATATTATCTCTTTAGCCGTAGCTAAGGATTCATGTTTCTTTGCCAAAACATCAGACATGTTGGCAAGAATGTAAACATGAGCCTTTTTATTGGCTTTGACCCATCGATCGTATGCTTCCCGAACAGTTCGATTAGCATTTGAGGCTGAGGCTTGAGGACATTCCTCAATTAAGACAAATCTTAAATCGTCAACTACCAGTATTGTGTTTAGATTTGATTTTCATGCCGAATAATTATCGTCGTTTAGTTTCTCGGAAGCTAATAGTTGAATTATCGAGCTATTCATGCTGAAAAGATAAACATATCCTTTTTTAGTAAAAAACATTAATCTTTTAAATCCAATCAAGTTTAGCAAAAAAACTAATAATGTACCCTTCATTATTATATTTTGCAACGATATTTCAAAAGTTTAGAGTAATCTCCACCAAAGGACAGTCGATTATTCCTCTTTTGAACCAAGATAATCTTGACTAGATGTTAACCCCAGAATAACTCTTTATTCCTATAGCACTTTAGTTATCGCTACTTTGATCGAATATACTAACATCTTAGTAATTCTTGTAAGTGTAACCTTCCATTTTTGGATTTAAGAAACCAAAATCAACATGCTCCCGAAAGTGGAAAGTCAATATGAAAACTGATCTAGGAGAGCCTATCCAGATTTGGAGTTCGCGGTGTTCCGAATCCTATAATACAACCCTCGAAAGTAAAGGTCACTCCAGGGCAGACATGTAGGCGCATTATAGGAATCTCACGGTGCGACCTAATGGAAGAGACCGTGGGATATGCTGTTACATATCACTCACCCACTTACAATGAACTACTTTCCCTATTCACCTTGATATTGATCCATGCAAACACTCTCCGAGGGGAGTCCGCTCCTAAGCACGGCCCAAAGCCCTGCATGGATCTCACGATGTGAACTCTTAAGGATGATAGAGCTAAAAGTACGCTACTTCTCTCTAGCTGAAGTGTTCTATAACGGTTTAGGGTATAAAAAAATACATAGAAATATATTTCGACTAAATTAAACATATCCTAAGTCTAGGTGATAAATCCATGTATAACTCTTATACTGGATTTTAACCTATGATGTCTAGGTGATAAACAAATTTTATTACCTCACATCTCTCACGCATGCTCATTAAAACTAGGATTATTTGACTTAGACGCCAGTTTGATCTCCAGGTAGGAGGTGTTTCGTAAACCATCATCTTAAGAACCCCCAACCTTAGACAAAATCTCCCCGGGTAAGTAAATAACCTTTTGTTTAACAAGTAATCGACCTATTCTAACTCTTTAGAAAAGTTGATTGAAATTGCACCAATTTAATCCTAGGTGAGCATGCAACTTTTACCTTTCTTATAGATTTTAAAGTCTAGGTTATTTTATAACAATTAGAAAATAAAATTATAACCATTATAACCCTAGAATCATACATCTATAACATACATTCATACTTAATGATCATGCTTTAATATAACACTTTATATTAAAAAAAACTTAACATGCATACTATATACATTATAATAATTATAACATATATTAAATGTATGTGCATGTTTACCTATGGTGGGATTTTAAATCTATATGACATACTATATACACAACAAGATTCAAAACTTAATTAAAACATATATCAACATGCATAATTAAATAAACACCTTAAAATGGATTGGTTTTGGCTCTTAAATTAAGCTAACAACTAAATTATTACAATAATAATTTGGTGTAGTATAAAAAACCGCTCTGAACCAGCTTCAAACACCTTTGAATCAACTTAAACCGGCCAAAAAACTCTCGAACCGGACCAAAAACTCCAAAAATCAGGTTGAACCGGTCAAACCGACTCAATTGGACCGGTCCAGACCGTTTGGACTGGCTGGTCAACTAATGCAGAGGCGGTCAACAGAAGCGCACGAGCGCGTGGGTCGCGCGAAGCAGAGCGGGTTGCGCGAAGTGGAGCGGGCGGGCGCACAGGGGCGCGGGTCGCGCGAAGCGAAGCGGGAGGGGGGGCGAAATGGGCCAGAGCAGCTTTGTCGATAGCTAGACGATCAGATTGTGAAGAAACCAGGTCGTGTCTGGGAGCAACCTTCTCGGGTCTTGGAGTAATCTTCTCGGGTCTGGGAGTAAAATCGGGTCTGTGAGCTTTTTTTTTCTTCATTTTGAAGTTGTCCTCATTCCCGGAACCGAGCAATTACACCCTAATTTCAACTCTAATGACTCCAGCAAATTTATAAACTCTTTTTCACACATTAATGCTCATAAGCATGTGAGCATTTACAAATTAATACTACAAAAAAACTTAATTTAATTCCCAAAACCTAAAAACCATTTTAGTTTCCAATCTCAATTTTATCTAATAAATTGATATCCATCACATGCAATTGAGTAAAATTAAAACATTCTCTAATACCACATGATAGAAAGTAGGCATGCGCAGCAGAATTGAGGATCAATTTTACTCTAATTGTATAAATTAAACATACAACCCTAAATTAGTTAATTAGGGTTTTCTTAGAAAAATTACCTTTGAAGCTCCCGAAACTCGTCTATCTCTGCTCGAACACGAACCAGACAACTACTAAAGCTGACCTACTATCTCTGGACTTAGAACCGGGTTGTGGGACTCGATGGATGAAGAACCCGAGAGAGAGAAAAAGAGATGGAAATAGTAGAGTGAAAATTGGGTTGGGTTTGGATTTTTCAGCCCAATTTTTAAAAACTAATTTTTGCAAAATATCCAAAAATTTTTAATCCAAAATAACAAGCCCATATTTATAGAAAAGGGTCATGCAAAATTGCATGAAATAACTTCATAAAAACCCAATACCTAGAATCCACTATCTAAGTGGGCTTAATGTCTCCACTATAAGCCAACACCTAGTCCACTATTTTGTTAGTGGAATTA